>NW_017537634.1:925403-998332 GCF_001853355.1 Bactrocera latifrons | reverse complement strand
CGAGGTCTCTGATTTCTACAGTAACCTTAGTTTTAAGGTCGGCTACCGTTGCAGTCTCTTTAAGGGTGGACTTAAGTGCCTCACAGAAGCTGGCCTTTGTGSACTGYCCCTTCTCTAGCTCTAGTAATAGAGCCCCGGCTCTTGTTTTGCGGATCCCTTTGATTTTGACTTCTGCCTCTTTGAGATCTACCTTGCTACGGATAGATCTACCTTGCTACGGATGCAAAATGATTTCCTAGGAGCGCATTTGCATCAATTGGGCACTTGGAGTGGCTGATTATTGCAGTGTAATCGGCAAAAGTAGACATAATAGTCAAGCGGTCGTTTACCGAGATATCTGAAGTGTATAAAACATATGTATAACATTGGGCCAAGAACACTGTCTTGTGGTAGACCAGCTTCAATCACTTCAAATGTAGTGGTGTTACATCGAATTACAAAATGTATATCATAAAGATATGACTTAAACAGTTCGAGGGTGTTTTGCGGGAGTAGCGTCGTTACTTTGTACATAAGATCATTTAACCATACTCGATCAAAAGCCTGCGCGACATCAGGAAATATTTCAGAGCAATATTCCCGTTTTTCTGTTTTCGAATTTCACATGTGATCCTATGTACTTGCTCAATCGTTCCATGCTTTTCCCTGAAGCCAAATTGGTGAGATGGTATTATGTTGTGGGTTTGAAGATGTGGTTTGTTAATGCGGAGCCTAAGAAGTCTGGGCCTATAGGGGCATGGCTACGTTTTGTCCTTTCCAGGCTTAGGTATCATCACTACAATTGACTTTTTCCATTGTTGAGGAAAGTGAGCTAGTTTTGTGATTGCATTGCATTGATCGCCTTTTTTGAAGAAATACTTTATAATATAGCGTAATTTCTCTTCTTCCCACTTATCATACAAAAGTAGTATTTATTATTTTTGCAACGTTTAATTGCGTGACGAGATGCAGATTACCAAAGTTATCTATTGGAAAAATAACGGATTTAGTTTTTTACAGTTCACTGTTGAAATACCTGACTAAAAAAGGCAAATTCGTTTAATGGAATACTAGTAAAAGTTTAGGTAGATATTTCGTCCCTTTTGTCCTTTAGTAAAATAAGAATAAAAGACAATGCGAAAAGTTTCATGATTGATTTCCAATAATAACCTCTTTAAGTAAATTGTATCTCATATCCTACAGCTTCTTGGGAATCATCATAACACTTGATAAAATTTATTGAGAAATATATTAAGACAATTATTTCACAAATAAAATTAATTAAATCAATCTTCATAATAACTACAACTAGAATAGTTAAAAGGGTTACCACACAAATCATAAAGAATTGTGATTGTGCAACCACATTTATTACTTTTACTGCAGATATCCCTTTCTTAAAATATTTACAATTTGAAGAGAAAAAAAACTACTTCCTTTCTTTAAACGAAACCCATATGCCATCCTCAGGGGCTGTTAAAAAGGTTGTTGCTGAAAGTTTCAATGGCTTAAAATTCTCGCCCAAGCTAACGGAATACTTTGATAACAACGTCACTATTCCAGCTTTGCTTTGAGCCAAGCCGAATCGCATTCCTTGAGAAATACAAAATGCTTAGATTAGTTTTTTATTATTCTATTGTCGAGGTTGAAGAGTGTGTAGACTTTTTACCTGGACACATGCGCGGTCCCTCTCCAAATCCTAAAAATAAACTCCTATTTGAGTTAAGACTTGGGTCTAAGAACCGATTTGGTTGAAATTGCGAAGGATATTCATATAAATCAGCATCGCTGAAAAAATATATACAAAATTAATTTTGAAATACTTTTAACATAAATTAAAAAATATTAGTAGAGAATCCTAAATTCTGTGAAGGTTATCGAATATCGAATAAATATGGAATAATACTTTGGTAGACAAATATTTTTCATAATCTACAGCTTAGAATACACAAGCTTGGGTAGAATCTGGCGACATCATATTGCCCCCATTAAGCATCTTGGAATAAAAACCTCATAATAACCAAATAGTGTGACCATGGTAACAACCTTAACTCTTTCTGAAGCAGCATAAGAAAGCTCAGTTTCTCTATGACAATGCCCACGCCGCGGGAAATGTCAAACTCAAATACCGACGTATTTGATACATTTTCATATTTTTAAAATTTGATTTTTGTTTTCACAGCTTCTATCGTGGTAAGAGGATAGTTATATTCACTTTTTTCAGACACCATTTTCAATTTCTAAATGTAATCAGAAGTTTCAAAATCTAGGTGGACGCTTAAAGCGTAAATAGATATCTATTTAGAGAAATAGATTTTATCTTAAAGTTTATTAATATGTTATATATATTCCATCTGTAAAGTTTGCAATCATTGAGATGATGAATTTAGAAGTATTATGTAATATGTCTTTAGTGATTTCATTGTTTTAATATATGGCAATATTAAACCTAAAAAATCTCTTACGCCATATTTTTCTATTCAACATACTTTGTTCCCCTAATAAATAATAAATACTCACTAGTGTATAGCTTTCACCGGAACGATAAAGACCATACCCACCGGCACCTGAAAGGAGTGGCCACCTACGGTCTGTGGCGGTAATTTGAATTCTTTCGTGCAGTGTTTCAATAACGCCATCATTGGGGGGTAAAGACGCAGAGTTTCTGTAAAAACATAAACACGGAGAAAAACAGACACGAATTGAAATGACTTGAAAAAATTTTGCGTGTTAAAACAGGCGAATTGTGACGAGAATATTAATCATCTTGCAACTACCATATAATGACGCTCCCAAATAAGGCATTTCCTGTATAGCATCATAGCACATTTCGCCGCCGTGCCGAGCCAAAACTTCGTCAATCTCCTGCTGAACACGTGCCTGCACCAACGGGTGTTTAGCATACTAAATGAAATATTTAATACCAAAAAAAGTAATTAAAAAATGCATATTTATATGTATTAATGCACTACACAGCTGTATGTGTGAATGTATGTGCGAGTGTGGATATGTGATCTGTGCCGTACCTCGTACAGTGCAAAGGCCATTAGTGATGATGATGTCTCGAAACCTTCTAGAAGAAAAGTACTACAATGTCCAACCATTGTTGCCACATCCACCGGTTCATGCGATTTATGTCTGCCTTCGATAAGCCATTGCAGAAAATCACTTGATTTTGGTGTAAATTTGACTTTGCTTGGCTCTTCCTGCAAGCAACGTCCTGCTAAAACCTTTCCAATTATTCCTCGAAGCCAGTGCTGTACGCCTGATGGCACGTAGCTGCAATAATGTGCCATAGTCGAATGCGCTCCCGTTAAATGCATCATTACGCACACTTACCGATAGTTTATGATGTCGCCGAGTAATGGTGAGAACAGTAATGCAATCGTTTCGAGTAAACTCCAAGTATTTGGCATAAATAGATGCTCAACAAGTTGTGTAAAATCTGAATTGGTGTTGTCGAACGAAGCACCATCAAGTCCGAAGCCGGCTGAAGCAACCACATCGAGTGTATACTTCGATAGCAGCTGTTGAAAACGAGTACGAACATTAACATACACACGAGTACATACAGTAGCGGACAGTGAAATCCGGACAACATGTGGGTTTGTATTTAAAACTCGATTGTAACCGACAAGTGTAATTTTCTGAAGAAAGGATTATTCCTTCACATAAATTTGTGCTCTATGCACGTTTTATAACAACTTTTTGTTTTCTTTTTAATAGTTTCAAAGTTTATTTCGCGCTCGGGCTTCGTTAAAGCTTAAATATGCCAAAATTAAAAAAAAAATTCCAACTGTAAAAAACTAATTTTTTTTTTTTGCGAAAAGAAAATGTGAACATTCGGGAAATTAGTGATAGAGTTGGCTTCAGCAAATCTTCCATGGGAGAATTTCTAAAAAATTTCGATGAAACAAGGTCTCTTAAGAGAAAAACTGGCTCTGGAGCAAAGAAGAAGGCAAGGGAGATCGGGTGATACAACGTATCAGTATAAGGAATCGCTTCAAAACTGCTGAGGACATTAAAGTGGAGTTATGTGAAGATGTCGGTATGCAAGTTAGCACAAGAACTGTTCGTCGAAGTGAGTGAAACCCGTTTGCGATGGACAAAAGGATATTAAATTTGGACTCAACTTTATTGGCGAAATGTACTCTTCTCAGATAAATTCAAATTAAGCATTTTTTGTAGCGACGGTATGTCCTACGTGAGAAAGAGAACTGATGAGCGGCTCAAGGACGAATGTGTTCAAAGAACTGTTAAGCAGGGAGGAGGCCGAATGGTCTGGGGTTGCTTTTCCTACTATGGGTTTGGCAACTAGGCGTAATAGAAGGAATCGTCAATGGGACTAAGCATCAGGAGCTACTTGAGACGATTTAATACCTTTAATGGAAAACCATTTTTCGCGAACGGTATCAGAACGGTCAGGATGACTCTGCGCCCTGCCATCGTGCCAAAATAGTAAGTATCCATTTTTTTATACAACTAGAGTTTATTACTACAATTTTGTTTACAAATTTTATATTTGTTCTTTTTTCTTTAAGGTGAAGAATTATTTACCAAAAATCGGGGTTGCGGCTTTGGAGTGGCCAGGTGACAGTCCAGATATCAATCCCATTGAGAAGCTTTGGGTTATAATGAAGGTATCACAGAGACCAAAGGATTTAGCAGAATTAGATGAAGTTCTCGAAAAAGCGTGGTATAACGGTATTGGAGCAGAAACAATAAACGACATGATAAATTCAATGCCCGAGCGTATAAAAGCCGTTATAAGAAACAAAGGACGTTTGAGAAAATACTAAAAAGAGTGTTTTTGTTAAGATTAATGTTTCCTTTAACTAAAACTATAAAAGCATTTATATAATGTAACTAAAAAAAAAGTTATCACTGTTTATAATGTTAGCTACCAAAATGATACAATATCTAAAAATAAAAATAAAAAATTATAAAGGCAATTCACAACATTGACTTATTTACGCTTAATACTAATGTACTAAATATGTATTATTATTTTAAAATAAAAAAATTAAACATTCCCCTAAAATAATAAGAAAAACTATGATTTTTGAGTTGTCCGGATTTCACTGGCCACTACTGTATATACGTACATGTGGTTGTGTTGTTCTACTAAATAGCAATTGGTTGAACGCACATCTTTTGCTTCGAAGGAATTATTTGAGTTGTTTATTTGCTGCGACACAAACAAATCAAGTTTTTTGCAAATGGACTTAATATGGGGAAACGAAGCTTTGACCTGGAAGAAATTAATGAACCAAATTAATACACATGAGGTACATATAAAACACAAATAACTTCTAGACGCTTAAAAGATTCAAATATACGGAAGAAAGTTTGGTAGATTATGAATCTCGAATCAGTAATTGACTTTACAGCCTCCCAAATGGTGGCCATACACTAAGCATACTTGGTCCGATCCAGACCATTGTGCTTTATCGATCAAAAGTAATTTTCAAGGACCGGTAAAACAAAATGTACCCTAGTAATCTGCAAACTCTTCTTTCAGACCGTATTAATATTCGTCGATTGGAAATTCTATAGCATACTTAAAGATCGTCACACTGTTTCCACAAGACGCCAGAGTAGTAAATATTTAAGGAATTAATTCAAATTAAATCGAGTTGATAAAAATACTACACAATTTAATTAGTATGCAGATATAATTTTAGGAACTTCGTCAACAATTATAGAAAGGCTTGTACAGAATCCGAAGTTAAATAACTTAAAAAGGTTTTTGTTTGTATCGGAATTAAAGTATGAGAATATTTAGAATAGAGAAAGGCTAATTTGTTCCGCTCCACTGGACATACCGTTCTCGATATGAACATATATACATATGTTATAAGTATCTAATTAATAAACCGAGCGATCTCGATGTCAGTTTGACTCACTTTGTTTGGTGTGAAAATCGGTAGAATCTCGGCGCGCATATTTTTCCACATTTCGCCTTTCGCGATGAATGGATTGTAACAAACGACAGGATCACGTTTCCGACTAATCCATAACACATTATCCTGGAAGTGTTGAAATGAGCGTATCATCACCTCTTTGATCATTTCCTGAGTGCGCAACAATATTGCCGGCTCATTGAAGAGCCGATAAATTCCAACATAAGGAAGGTTTGGATGAGCACTTTAATATGGTAAATTGTATCACAATTAAAATAACACTGGTTAACACAAAACATTTCAAAGCGTACTCATAAAGGTTTTTATAGACATCACCATAATGTTTTCGGCCGAGGAAAAAATCATCCATATTGCCTAAAATCGGCAAACATCGTGGTCCACGAACGCCGTGCCGCACCCAATAACTGCATTTCCACACCAGGTGTGCGCTAAAGAGCAGTATTACCATTAGAATTAGTACCAAAGAAAACATTTGAACTAATTAAAGGAGTAGATAGAGTTATGACGAAAACAAGCCTAAAGCGAATTTCTTATATGACACGATTTTCACTGATATTACGAGTTTGGCGCCCCAGTTCACCCCCAGCGACTAACTGAGCGCAATAGTGTTTGCGACCGTTATAAATACGTGCCAACATTGAATGATGTCGGCATGTTTTGCCTATAATGCATCACGTGTTGTTAAATATGATTAATTGAAAGCATGTTTCATTGTTAAGAAAATGTGAATATTTATTGTTGTACAGGTATAAACGTCTGTGTTTGAAAATTGTGCTTAATGTGATTAAGATTGATTTAGAACTAATCGTAAATTATTGTAATCAAGTGCACCTTATTTACTTCAATGTTGTAATAATTTAAACTTGATGCAAACAGATACAACGCAGATCAAAAAGTAACCAAATTATATGAAAGCACTTTTTGAGATCAATACAACGAACCGAAAGAATTATGTCGAAGTGAATATTCATTAAAATTAATTTGCATTCAAATACGGAAGACTCTGATACTCCAGTCTAGAATTGGCTTGGCAGGCTAAAGAGCTCGTAACGCTTAAGGAAAAAATATATTTTTTACTTTGGCCTTTTTTCTTTGGGCCCAGTATTTACTTAGGATACGTGATTATTTCGGAATCTGGATCATGCATTTATACATTCGATTCATTGATTTAGGACACACTGGACACATTTTCCGTCCGTCCGTGCAAAATTGTCCTAGGCACTATGAGGAAGTTGCTATTGCAGGGGACGAAATCGAAGCAATCTGAAATTTAATACAAAAACTATGTCAAGTTAACTTTTTGGAAACATACAATCTATTAGGTTAGATTAAGCAAGAAACGAGGCATATGTTAAAGTTTCCAAAGGGATCATAAAATTAGGATTCTTCTCTGGAAGTCACGCACATGTTCTAAGTCACGGTTTTGACATGAAACAGATTTCAAAATCATGCACTTTTTCTTTGACCACAGATTGGTTATACAAGATTTCGTTGCAGAAACTGTTGACTTTCATTACCATCATTGTATACAAAGATCGGACTGATTTGTCGGCAGTGGATTTTATTATATATTATATATCTCAAAGAGAAATTCCCCAAACTAAGCGAGTCAAGAATTAAAGATTTAATATTTGTAGGACCACAAATACGGCAACTGATTACTGATAAGAGTTTTCAAGAAAAACCGAACGAAGGGGAAAAACTCGCCTGGAAATATTTTGAGCGTTGTCCTAAATTTTCTAGGAAACTGCAAAGACTTAATAAATGAACTTATAACATATAAAGCTTTGAGGTGTTATATGTCCTTATAAATATGTATATATGCTGGACTCTCATCTAGAATTCTTTCCGACAAAAACACAAAACTCTCCATCAGGACATTCCCTTAATGGTAGAGCGCGGTAAAGTTGGGAGGTTATTGTTGGAAACTTAGAAAAGATCTTCAAGAAATCAAATATTCACCAAAATCATAAGTACTTTCTCTGCATTAAGCAATCTAAAGGTAGTTCATATTTGTATTTTTTAAGAAAATATATGTAAGTTTGCATATCAAAGTACAATATAATACAAAAATATCAGTTTGAGTTTGAGTATTCTTAAATAGTATAACTGCGAATAACTCTTAGATATCAATCAAGGATTAACTCTCAAAATTCATATAAAAAGCATGATAAAGACTACTAAAGCCTGTGTGGACATATGAAAACCCATCATGGAGTACCCCAACCCAATCGAACATTGAAATTCTTCATCGAAATCAGTTCAAAATGCTTAGATAACTAAATTCTTAAAGATCGAAACATTCTATACGTTAAAGATGAAGATTTAAAAGAAATCAACACATGATGATGATTTACGTTTCGTATATTGAAAATCTTAATTATTGAATTTGGAAAATACTGTGCATAGTAGCTGTTCTTCCTGAAGTTCAACTTTTTTTGTTATAGTATTAAAATATTCACCTAATTATTGATAGTTTATAAAAAAATAAAAAAAAGTGGGGAACCTCATTTAGAAGCTTCAAAAAATCTTTTTTTTTTTTTTGCTTAAATCTCTTTAAAAATAATCTAAGAATATGTCCCCACACTTTTAGATGGGAATTTGACATATTTTTGAAACTAGAAGGAAGATAGTGACCGAGCGTCTAGCAGATATATGAGCGATTAGGCAGAAAGCGAAACTGACACGCGATTTCTCGATTTTTAATTTTTACGATTTTGTTAATTGGCGGGCAGGATAGAAAAAAATTAAACCTGGTATGGAATTGGGGCAAAGTCTATTATCTTTGGCATTAAATTATCTAAAACTAAAACTAATAAAAGTCAAGTTTGAACATATTTTTAAGCAACATAAAGAAAACATTTTTTGGTCCAAACCACTTTTTTACAATTTCTTTAAAATTTTACACTCCTTTAGAAATTTTTTAGTTTAATTAGAAGACAAGTTATTAAAAAATATGAATCTCTTTTAATTTTTTGTTTCCGATAGAAATTGCGACCTGCATCCTGCCTGCCGTCCGACAAATTTAAAACATTAATTAGATAAGAACACAACAGTTCACCAATTTACATAATAGTGTGAAATCGAGTGGTGATCATGCCCATATAACTGATATATTCTAAATTATTTAATAATTTTCCACAAATTAATAGCATAATATGCGAAAATATAGTTTTGTTTTAAACTTTATTTACTTATTAAATATACTTTCTTCAAACAGAACAATGCGTAATACATCTCAAATCGGTTTAAATCATTTCGCTAATACATTGCTTTCTAGAGTGTTGGTTTGTCAAATGGGTTTGATTACGAGATCGCAGCAAGGCACTAGCTTAAAGATACAGATTTTCCTTTCGTTTAAGTTCATATTTCTTTCTGCTGCCGTATGAATACACAGATCTTTGTGAATACTTCCGTTTCGCATTTACAAGGTTGAACGTGTTATCGATCTGAGTACCTCTATTATATAGCAGAATATTGTTGTCAAGACTAAGTTTAGAATTTTGTTTAAAAAACAGATTATTTGCTACTCTTATCCTCCTTCTTCTGAGCCAAATTATTGCTTGTGGTAATGTGATCTTATTCATTTTAATCGGTTGAGACATTTTTGGTCTCTGTGAAAGCTTGGCAGATATCTCAAAATATTTTAAATTACGAAAGTTTTGATTTCCAAAAGCTCCATTCGCTTTTAAGGACTTTTCAAAAATATTTTAATATGGAGTTCCTTTGGATTGTCAGAAGATTCAATATTGATATAGATATAAAAAGTCCATAATTTTAAAGGTTTATTTATTATAACTGCTTTTACGAAAAGCCTGAAATTTCGATGAAAGTTTATGTAATATTGTATATTGTTGTGGGCGAAAGCGGTAAGACTTTACCAACATTCAGTGCGTTGCGAGTATAAATACATGGCAAGGCATATAAAACATGTAAGGAGCGGCTACGAAGGATGTAACCAAAAATTTTATAATCTCCTACTTTTCAAGGCTCAAGGAAATATTGAAAGTATTTCTCAGATATATCTCTTTTTTACCCAATTATAATATATAATTATTCATTCATATATGTTCATATGTATAGAGGTTTCAAATCGCTTTTCTTTATACAATCATATTCTAATAATTGTAATTATTTATTGACGTCGTAAACGCATCACTTCCAAGCCGATTTCAATATCCAACTGTATACAGAATTTATTAATGACTTTGTAACAAAGCACATAATGAGAGGTATGTATAATAGTACTCCCACTTACATATTTAAATACATATACATTTAGGCCTTTGGGCTCATGTGGAGAGTAATTTTCTCTGCGCCATAAGAAATTAACGACACGCGCATGCTGAATTTCTTTCAGCAGCTAATACAAATGCCACAAATAATTTAAAACAACAATACGGGTATATTTAGCAGTGAAAATAACAAGTAAATTGACTGCATGATAGAGATTTTTTAACTTAACATACATATGTACTTGTAAATGTCAGTCATTATATTTGTGGTGTATGAAAACAAACTTCACTACGTTTACTTCAACAAAAATATGAACTCCTTTTTCCTCATGCTTCTAATATAATATTATGCTTCTTTTTAGTTTTTTTATGTTCGTGTGAAATTGGAGTCTTATACGTATTTCTACCAATTTATATAGTATATATTTTCCAGTCCAGTAGTTGAAAGCTTCAAATTAATAAATGTATTTAATTGAACTTTCTTTTGACATTTACTTGTCAAAAATTATTCAGCATTGCATAAATCATAAATGGTGTGAAAAAAATTTAAAAATCTTCATAGAGTAGTCAAATAATTTTTACATTATAATATAGGTAATACATTTTATAATACAGTTAATCTATTGCACATGGTCACCTTTTACTATCACACAAGCCTTCCAATGATTTGACCGTTGATCAACAACTGCATAGTTTTTATTAATATACAAGATGCGTTCCAAAGTAAGCAGGTCTTTAAAAAACAGAACAAATGTGTTTTTGGGCAAAATCAATTTAGTTCTATAATTTAGTGTTTTTTCTAAATTCGCCGTCTATCCTTTTCAGAATATCTAGTGCCAAACAACCGCCACATTAAGAACTACGTAATCTGTGTGACTTTTATTCTTTTTATTTAGACGCCACAGTATGAATATTAATACGGCACTCTCTTGAATTTTACTATCTTTAATATTCTGTAAACCTTAGAAAACGCTACCACTAGTTCCGAGTTTGATACTCTTGCAACATGTTGCTACAGAGTATAATAGTTTTGCTCAGCTAACGGTTGTTAGTATCACCTAAAACTAATCGAGATATATGTAATCAAAGCAATAAGATCCGCTATAACAGAAAAGGCTGATGTTTGATACAACGAATAGCATTAAGAAGAGTAATCTGTGGTGTGGCCTCGGACCATAATACATTTAATTTACATATCTCCAAAAGCAATTAAGACAATTTTTCAGAGAATAAATCCTTTCGACCATGAAAATTGGTAAAATCAGACAATAACACCGACAAATGTGTTGAATCGAGTTAGTACCCTTAGCTCCAAAATAAATATATAAGATTTTCGAATGTTCAGGTGATTTTCTTTCACATATATAATATATTTTAGTTAGTTTATTAAAATTGAAAGGTCGTGTTTATCCAATAAAAGTGTATATTTGGATAAAATCGAGAGAAAACTGCGATAACTATATAACTTATATTCAGAATTTTGAAATGAATTCCGACTTTACTCGATATGCGTAGATTGGTGTTAGTATGTGAGGTACCTTAATGAAACTACATACATATATCTTAATGAAAAAGTCTAACGGTGTCAACCCCTGAAGTAATTTACTGCGCTGTTGATCTTTGCAAGTTATGGAAATGAAATGTCGATCCGAACATAGCTCTTTTGCGCATGCTATTAAGTAATTTTATTTCACAAAGTAGATAACACAAAATAAGTTTATATATTTCATTAATTTTATATTTTCGATATGAAATCTTCTAATGTTTTCAGTAGAGCGAATTTGAATCTAATACTTTAAAATGGGCTAAGTTTTTATTTAAAAGTTATTGCTCGTTTAACGATAACTAAAACCTTTTTCCGATTAATTACGATTTTTCTCATCTACCATATTACTTTTCTCTATTTGTTTTTTTCTCCGGTCACACAGATGCCGGCGTCATTGAAGACATTTCAAACAAGTCCTTTTCGACTACATCAGTGAAAACACCACAGAACTTGTTTGGTTTGCGTGTGTTGTCGGGTGTGGATGCGGCAGAGTCACAAATGGACTTGCAGCAAGAGAACCCGCGGGAAATTGGAAATAATACAATGAGAGAACTGCACGGCTACAACAACAATGGCAATAAGAGTGAGCCATCAGTATATACTGTACAGCAGCATCCGCATCAACATAGGCAATCGCGTTTGACACTGCGTGCCAATTTGGCCAATCATAACAGTAATCAGCAGCAAAATTTTTGGAAACCAACTCGGCTGCAACTGCAACAGCAATATTTGATGGACAATCGACGGATATTCGATTCCTCACCAACCATACGCAATTCTGAATCCGCGCTGAGAAGGTGAGCTTGACAAGGAGGCATTCGTGCACCCTCACACATTTGCAAATATTCAAATAAGCTTCATATTGCCCTTTCAATGGTCATCATCATTTTACGTACACAATTCGCTATGGTCCAAGTTTTAACAAATCGAAAACAAAATTGAAACTAAAGAGTAATGTTTTGAGGAAAGGAATTAAACTCTCTCTCTGCAAATAAATATAATACTCGTAATAACTTTAGACAAGAACTAGATCGAATTCAGTGAATCGAATTAAGCGAACTTCCGTTGTCTTCTAAACCGAGTCAACGTGCTGGACGAACATGTCGGCGCTGGGCTCACATGTGGTGTGTTTCACAACAAAATATATGCCTATAGAAACAAAAAACTACGAAGTACGAACAAAATATATGTACCAACTTGTTATCATGATTTTATTCCCTTTGGACTTTTTCAGTTCTCGGAACTTATAACAAGTAACCTTCACAAGAAATGCCTAAACTCTTAAATTAGCTAACAAAGAGAAATTCCTCCATTTCGGAAGCAGTTGTCAAGATTCAAATTTCAAAATTTCATCCATCTATTTCATCCACAGAAGTTGCTATCATATACATATATATAAATCTAAATATTTCATTATTTTACTAGAATTAAGTGGGTTGAAACGACAGATAAAAATATTCATTTGGTTTTCACTGTTTCGTTCTAACAGGTCAAACGAGGCGAAAAATCTGGAAAGTAAAAGACGTGTCGTCAAAATGCTTTTCGTTTTGGTGCTGGAGTTCTTCATATGCTGGACGCCACTGTACGTGATCAACACCATTGTTATGTTTATTGGCCCAGCTATTTACGAGTACATCGACTACACATCCATCTGCTTTTTTCAATTGCTCGCGTACTCCTCAAGCTGCTGCAACCCCATAACATATTGCTTCATGAATGCTAGCTTTCGGCGGGCATTTCTCGACACATTCAAAGGGCTACGTATGAGCAACGGGAGTAGCCGAAGGGTTGGGGAGGCAGGCTTCAGCGGTTGGGTCAAACGACGAAGGCGGACGACCGGTGGTAGCGACAGTGTCAGTTGCACGCAGTTGCCAGCTCTCGGCACAAACAACTCGATTTCACTGACCAATAATACAATTATTGTCCCGAACATCAACACAGCAATGCACAACTCGCAAACACCACAAAGTAATTGAAGTTGTCAACTAAAGAACGGGAAATAACGTTTGTAGATTATTTGTGATGCATGCATAAGTGCATATGTGGAAATGAACTCGACCAAATTGGAATTGGAAGTTTTGAATATCACATAATAAAGAGCTGAGTTGGGATACTGCCAACCATCAAATACTTACGAAATTTTTAAGGACTCATACGCGTTTTAAATGTGTCTAAATGTTTGCACAACTCTAATAGACATCCATTAATATTTGGTATATAGCTTGTGACAAATAAGGACAAGTAACTCAAAATGTTGTAATATGGAAAGTTCTATTCGATTTCATCCAATTTAAAAATGTGTAAGAACATTATGGAAGTACTCAGGGCTGGCCTGTCTACATTTATTTAATTTGTATACAAAATATATATAAGACTTATATATAACACTTATATAATACAAGTCATAGTTACATATTTTCGCATTCGGGTGCAACCGAACATTTAAAATTGTGCTATATGTATGGAAAGTAAGTAGGCGTGGTTGCAATACGATTTCACCCGAAGAAGAATGCCACGTACTAAATTTAGTCAAAATCGGTAGGTCGGGTCCCGAGCTATGTGATTTCGCCAAAATGTGGACGATGTCCAATTTTTACCCCAACTCCTATAAAGCCTTCTCATACCATCTTGTAGGTAAATTTTAACTGCTCTGGCATATTCAGTTATTGATTTATCACGCTTTTAGTAGTTTTTAACCGTTTCGTTATAGGGGGAGTGAAAGAGGTCATATTCCGATTTCATCCATTTTTACGCTGCCGGTAGGTGTTCTTATGTTATTTTTTCAAAAATTTTCCCCCACAAGTTCCCCTTACTACTGCGATCCTTTGCGCCAAATTGCAGTTTAATATCTTAATTTAGTGCTTAGTTATTACACTTTATATGTTTTAGGTTAATGGCGGTTTGTGGACGTGGCAGTGGTCACTGAGTTATATTCATTATATTTTTTTTTTAGTGGATTTGATATTATCTCATTCATGTATGAAAACTTTCGGCTATTTCCCGTATAGCCCATTCTGTTCACGCGGGCAATCTCCCTATCGTACCATATTCTCAACTTTGGGCGCTTGATTTATGCGGTTTTCAACAATATGTTTCGTTAGGTTATTTTCTTTCTTATTCTTACTTCTCTTATACGGTTATTACATATATTCGTATTCACAGTTGCATACCCCATTTAAATAAAAGTACTAAATATTAAACAATTGTATATTAAAATATTATATTCTTAATTAAAAATTAATAATAGTTTCCGAAATTTCCATAAAAAAGATTTATATGTGTGTGAAAAAAAAAATTCAATACAAGTTCATATCTTTTTAGACAATTAGTATTCCATTTTTTTAAAAATCGTGTTACCTTTTGTATTTTCAACAATTGGATTGGCTCCAGCAGTCTTTTTCGTACGGATAAATCAAATCTGCCCCATTCGGTCTCAATTGCATGTTTTAGTTGTCATATAACTTGGAAGTTGTATAAATTTTGTCTGAAAGAATTCCACACAGATCCTCGATGAGATTCAAATCTGAACTTAAGACAGGTCAATTCAGCAATAAAATTATCCTTTGCTTTCTTCGCTACATGCGATCCACCACCACGAATGCATTTATGGCATGCTTTTCTTGGACGTTTTAAATCCTTTCAATATTTATGAAGACCATCTGGTCCGTACAAATTAAATTTCGCCCAAAATTTATATTTTCCATAAAATGTAATTCGTGCATTTTTTGACGTTGCTTTAGACATAACATAGGCATTCGATTTCCATATTTTAGGTTTAAATAATTTCTCATTATTTGATTCGCACGTTCTTTAGTCATATCTAGATGATGTTTAATTTGCCTGCAACAGATGACTATTGGTTACTAGCTGCTGAATGCGCCGTTTGCTTCCGTCATCAATGGTACCAATACGAGCACTACTCTTAATAACACTATAGTTTCAAGTAGTATCTGGATTTTTCAGACAATGTCTGTTTAAAAATTTTATTTAGCTAATTGTTAAGTTTTCTAAAATATTTCAATTATATTACATATTTGCATTTTACATAGAATCGAAAGGAAAAGCATATGTTTATAACTGAAGATATCTTAAATATTATTTTGAAATTGATTTCAATTGCTACCTGAAATGAGAAGATTTGCCGAATTACATAGCAGTAAACAGTTAGCAATGAGTAAGTCGGTGCCGTTGGTATTTTCTTGTCGCCCCTCATGCACGAACTACGAGATTCACATATGTGATGTGCATACATATGAGAAACATCATGTCACAAACTTGAAATTCTTCACCATTTACAATTGAAATGATTCAACCGCAAGCCTTTAGGGTGACCTCAAATAACAATGTAGTAAATTTGACTTCGACTTTAAATAGTAAAATACAATTTAAAAGAGTTTAATAAAAGAATATACCTAAACTAACTATCAAAGTGTCAACTACTACTACTATATGGCTACACCGTAACTGAGCTTGATGAGTGCTACTCGTATACTAGCACGTAGCAAGTTCCTTCTGGTCCGACATAAATTGTAAATTTATGGTATGCATTGCTGAATTGGTGTCCATGAACTAAAATTAAGAATTTTGCCGCATTTGCTTGGAAGAAGACGAAGTGGCATCATCTCAACACTTTATTTTTAAACAGAGATTTGTACGAACACATTCAGGTGAATCGGAAGTAAGATTTTACGTGCTAAGAATAAGATTTTGACTATGAAATAAAAGTTTTAATTTCATCCGTGGGTCCACTTCAACAGGCCTACTTACCTAATTTTTGATTGTTTTTTCTTCTTAATTTTTTCGTATTTTTAATTATCCTTTCCAATTTTCGACTGTCCTTACGTCAGCCATCCATGATAAGTGATAGATTCAAGTCGTCTTGTCGGTACAAGAAGTCCAACTGGAGGAGACACAGAAATTATTAACTTTGGCATAAAAAACACTTGATTATAACCGACTTATAAATAATTTGTAAATTAAGTGCAGCCAATATTATTTATTTTTAATAAAAAACTACTTATATTTTCCAAAAAATCATCTTCAACTCACTAAAAAGTATGTTAAATCACTTGTCGAAACATAATATATTATTCAATTAAAATCCAAAGCATGGCACCAAGTTCATATAATTTTTGCCATCTATAGATTGATATGAGTAGAATCTCTACAGAAATTAACATTTAAACGCGGTGTACAGAAGTTATTGCAGTTGTTTAAATTATTACAATCTAAAATTATAGTAAAAAATGAACTCAACTTTTTTCTCATATTTGTTGTCTAAGCTGTATCTACTATGTAACTGTATACTCGTTTTTTTGAATTGAAGCAGATTTGTGTTTACTTACAATTTCTTTGTAATGCGAAGGTTGTGTAACAAAAATAAACTTATAACCACCCTAATACAGTGAACAAATGTATAAAAATAAACATAAAAAGAGTGAAATTTAATAAACTGCAATAAGATATAAACACAAATATTGCAAAACATATCGATTTCATATAACAAAGAGTAAATGTCAATAAATAAAGTCCAGAGTTTTTATCCTTTAACAAATGGCTCTTGTAAATTTATTAACGTTAAAATTAATCTGCTCGCTATATTTATTTCCCGTAATTTTTGTTAAAAATGCTTCATTTCAAAAATGTAAGAGTGTGCAACATAGTGAGCTAAACGTTGCTAAACAGGTAAAGGAAGGGCTATAATCAGTTGTAACTGAACAGTTTATACTCTCGCAAGGATCAAAACAAGAGAAGTAGTTTCAGGTGTGGGCAAATTTTATAGTAAAACGAGCAAGAGAGAGAAAAGTTCAGGTAGAACTGACCATTTAATATTCTCGCAACTTGCCGAGAAAAACTCTTTTCGAAAATCAATAATATATCTGACAACCGATATTTTTGGCATAAAGTTCGGAATAGGAACTGGGCTTCACATATTGGGTATCTGGAGGCTTGAATAATTCTGGTCCGATAATTGGCACACCTCAAAGGCACTTTTCGTGCAAAGTTTTAGCCAGATACAATGATTGGTCCTTGATTTGTATAATGGAAAGTGAAAAAATAAGGAATATGAAGTGTAGGCATCGTTTGCTAATAATATTACCTACCTATGAATTTGGTTGAAATTGGTCCAGTAAGTCCCAAATTATATGTTTTCACCCAAATGTGGACGATACAACATCCATCATCTAAATTGATAGGGATTGGATGGCATGTCATACATAGATATTGTAATACCAGATGAAGAATTCTTATATACAGTTAGGATTTTCAAAAAATCGATTTCTTTTTTTTGCGTTTTCTTAATATATATACGAGTATATCTGAGTATACATTCAAGTTGATCCGACGAATATTTTCGAAGTTATAGACACATTAGTGAAAAAAATTAACTACAAGTAAAGTGCTTTCAAAACTTTAAACTCGTTTTTCTCGAAAAGGCGTTTTCAAAGACGGTGAGGAAGATTTCTCAGAAACGGCTGAACCTATCGGTCTGAAATTTTTACACAAGCTTCCTAACTATATTTTTTAGTAATTAGTCGAAGGATTTCCCCATCCGATGAAAATTTCTTATTTTTATAAACAATTAAAGATAGTTTGCTTAGAAAAATTCTTGAAAAATGCCTTTTTACAACCTCCTAACTGTATATAACCCCTTAATTAAGGGGTCAGTAGGGTAAGCTTTTTTAAATTTTTTTTTTTTGTTTTTTGCATTTTCTGTTTATTTATTTTAGAATTTAAAATTTATTTAGAAACCCACTTTAATAATTTTCAAAAAAATATCTCAAAAGATGTGGGCGTGGCGGAGCGTATGATATATCATACATAAACGTATACGGAGACCTGCCTCTATGAAAATAAAATGTAAACATCACTATAACTTTTGAATTCAAATTGACATCGTATTTATATATTTAATGACATATTCACTTTTAATTTTTAGATTTAGTTGCTGACTCAGTTTACATGATATTTGTAGAAACAGTTATCTGGGTGCAAGCCAAAATTAYATTTCATGCATATAAATTTCGTACACTTTCCACAATTTTTGCATCGGCGCTGAGTTTTTGAGTAATTTACGTAGTACTCGACTCCGTCGTATCTAGTTTCGTTTTCTCTTTCGTGATGAGACTTGATGAAAATCTATTGGCTTTGAAAGTATGCTCCATGTAAGTGTCGCATGAAGCCGAGAAGAGTAACTTGTGGATAAGCTTTCCGAAATAATATCCATAAATTTACAACGGCGCCATTTAAGCAAATTCTGAAAATGGCCCAATACTATTTTCTTGACCGAATCCGAGTTCGGTACGCTGCCCTCTGCGGGACAAAGAGATCGACTCCACCCATTCCCGAATTATACTCCTTKATAATGACTGGTTGCTTTACGTCTTGTCTGCGTTTCTGTTGTCGATCATATCTTTTGCATAATCCGGTTGTTGTCGTTATGTTGTCGTTTTTACAATTTGTTGCAATGGTGACATTWTTGTTATCATTCCACCTAACTAGGGTAATATTTTTAGATTTTAGTGCTTCACAAGTACCACGGAGTTAGTTCTCTTTTTATGGTGCTCAAAGGAGCATTTTCAAAACGGTCCGAGCGAATCGTTCCCACCACTGTTATATTTCTCTTATCAAACTCTTCTAATAATTTAAAACTATTGAAATAGTTATCTAGAAATACAGTGCTGTGTTCGGGAACTATGTCATAACATAAACTTTTTGTGACAGATAAACCTAAGGGCTCATTAGATCGAATCATGTTTTTTCCGGTGTACAAATCGAAGTTCAACAAATATCCTTCTGAAGTAGTCATACACCAAATTTTGTATCCATAGCGAATTGGTTTTCCTCGTATAAACTGCTTGAAAGAATGCTTACCAAAATACGGCTTCATCGATTCGTCTACAAAAAATGAAGTTCCAAAGGGTTTTCCAAGCTCTTTAAACTTTGTATTTAAATGATCAAGAACAGGCTGAACTTTGAATGCCTTATTATTCGAATCAATTTATGTATTATCATTGGAATGAAGGTAGCGATGTATTTTTTCAAACTTATTCCTCGCCATTGAACCTGCCACTAAATGATTGTACACATCACTTTCTGTCTCCCAGTACATGCGAAAAGCTGGAACCTTAAAATAAAAATGTTTAATTTAACAAGGACTAGGTAAGCAAATGAATTTGTGGTTCAGTCACCTTGTTGTATCCACTTAGTATAAGGATGCCGAAATATGTGTATAACTCCTCAAGACTTACGGTGGTTTATGGCGTATTTAACAGTCTCTGATTGTATACATTCCATAAATTCGCTATCAAAAATTCTTTTAAAAAGTTGTATTGGACTTAAATCATTTTCTAAAATATCATGCTACAATGTCCGGAGTATGCTCGCGTATTGCTGTGATAGAACATTCACTTGCTTTTAGTACTATCTTTGACCATTTCGGCAAATCTTCTTTTTTTTAGTTTTCCTTTGAGTTGAAGTCCTTGTACGTGGGGCTAGTGAACTGCTCGCTTCATTTAGAAAGTGTTGCTCCTCCACTTCTGAGTTACCAATTCTTATTTCACATGCCCTTTTAAGAACTCCACGACCCAAATCACCCAGTGTACCTTCATCGTCTTCATCTGCGTCATCGCAATCGGATAACTCCTGTTCTTCGGGGGGGAGCAAAGTCACATCAATAAAATTGGCATTATTGATGTTTTCTATAATCTCTGCATCATCATCTTCATTTAAATCTTGGAGCCATCCAACTATCTCCTCAGTTGTTGCTTGTCTACAAGGAGATATTAGGAATGAATTTTCATATAGAAAAAACTGGGCTAGCGTTTACGTATGATAAAACATACGCAATAGTTTACAAATAGTTAAAACACTTTCGGAGCTCAATTTTTCACTGCACTTTATATTCATTGGATAGCTTAGGGTTTTAGCTTTAAGTTTATGCACATTTTAAGTTATACAAATTCCTCGCTTACTATTTATAAAAATATAAACCTCACCTTCGAGTCATTATTCACTTTTCCGAAAAATGCTACGTAAATTGGCGCGAAAATTGTAAACAAATGAGCTTTAAGCGACAATTAAAAAGTTTTTCTAATGCAACAATCCTTTTATCTCGCTCACACTGCAAATATGAAAAGCTTTTATTTCATTTCGGATTTTTGACGAATTTTTAAAAAAAAAGCTCTTTTTGCGTATGATACATCATACGTTGTCATTAATGGGTTAAGCTGGCAGACATGATACCGGTCGAACTACTTAACCGATTTGCTTACTTTTTTTTTAATTTAGGGTTATCGTACCAACTAGATTCATAATTTTTTTATAATTTATTGACAATGTTATGACAAAATTTATGTAGAAAAATACTTTTTTATTTATCAACAATTTTTCTCGATTCTATTAGTACCATTCACGTACCTTTTAAGAATAAATTGGGTTTTTGTGTTTCAGATGATCCAAACGTGAGAAATCGTGTCCGCCAGTAAAAAAACGCGTCTCATTCACCCAGCCAATTCTCCGACAGATGCCATAATAAAATTCCAAAGAAATTTGTTTATACACTCCACGATATACATATATATGTATGTATGTACCTCATGATATGTGAAAAAAAGTTCTATTGTGGAATAAAAATGTCTATGAAAAAAAAGTTTCAAAAAAACGGGCCAGATTACGATATGAGCGATATTTAAAATAGACTTGATATCTAATTCTGATACGTACATTGAACTGTGAAGCTCCTAGATATCTAAGCCGAGTTATAGATAAGACCGGACATAAGCAGAGGGGTTGTTTCATCGCCTCTCATCTCTACTTCCTGCACATTCCACATGTGTCATCGTTCATAATGCTCTTACGGCTCGCATATGATGCCTGTGACTAGGCCAAAAAGCGTATTGGAGTCCTTTTGATACCGTGTGAGTAGAAATCTTGCGTGCTTTTCTTTCATGCCTGCGTAAGGCATCCGTCTGTCAGCGCTTTCGGAAATTTCGTTGTGTATCTTTTAAACAATTTGCTTATTTTTTTGAACTGATCTTTTGAAAAGCTATATTGTTTCCCGGAATACACTTGTGGCCTGGAAACCAGTATATATTCAGCTCCTTTCCGGGAGCCACTGTATCTACTGCTTCCCTGTTTCCAAGGACATTCTCTAACGCATTGCGATGTGATATTATTGCTTTAATTGCCACTTGTCTATCAACGTATGTATTCATATACTATATAATATGTCATTTCCAGCGTTATTTTCTATTTCATCAGCTTTCCTTTCCACGAGTTCGGCTCGTTGTTCGCGTGCCAGTGTTATAGTCTATCTTTTCCACCGACTCCCTGCCAATAGAGTTATTTTTAAGGAAATTCTGGAAAATTCACTTAACGCCGGCAATCCTTTAGCTGTTTTCGGTGCCGAGGTGAATTAGTGGCAAGTTGAGTAATCTTTCAAGTGCAGCCTTCGGAGTAGTTCTTAGTGTTCCCGTTATGGTGAGAGCAGTGAGCAGCGTGTTGAGCTGTCGATAAGATAGCCGGCAGAATCTTGTCCCTGATGGAGGCATCTAGAATTTCCACAAGGAATGGTGTTGGACTTATTGATCTACATTCCTTCGAATAAAGAAGGAATTCTTTGCCCGCCTCTGGTATAAATATGACTCTCGCCTCTCTCCAAAGGATAGGCCCATAACTAAGCTTAAAACATAAATCATAAATTGTCATCAGGTATGGTACTGGCAATTGTTGATCAATTCTGCACCATGACTGGGAAGACATTTAGTGCCCAAAGAATTTCATCATTCGTTATCATATCCGACGGTATGCACTCTACAGTGTTTCCTACAAGTTAAAAATTAGTAGCGTCCGTACATACTGGAAAATATATATTTACTAGGAATTCTAGTTATTTCTCACAGCAACCAGTCACTCTCCACATGTTTTGCGTAAATGCTTGGGGTTTTCGAGTGCTTGGATGGTAGTTTCCTAGGCCTAGCTACTTGTTTTGTTTTATCTAACTTTATATTCCCTCCAGCAGGGCTTCTCATTGGCTATCTTGGCAAATTCGAAAAGTTCCTGAACAGTATCCCTACCTTATCCGAGCTCCTTGTTCTAACAAGACCGCTTTGAACGACGCTTCGCTTGTGATGGAGGATGTGATGACGGTGCCTCTAGTTCAGAGGTTGAGTCACAAGCTTTGAGTCTAGTTGAATTCCCTGTTAATATCTTTCTGTTCTTAGAATTTCTGAAAGCTTCATTTTTTTAGGGCTGAGAATTCAACTTGAAATCGCGTGCACCCAAAGCATCTCCTATTCTCCAACCTTGATTCGTATGTAAGTATGTATTGTTACATCTGGAATACTCTTCCAGGTAGGATCCATATATGTTGTTTCCTCCACCGTGGTAGCTTCAACTATATTGCTTATCAATATAAACATCAGTATTGACTCAGCCCTGCCGTTGATATTGCTGCTGTCCCATAGGATCAGATATTGCATTAAATTTATTGGAGGGCAGTGCCATGGCCACATCTTTATACTATTGCAACCAGTTACTACAGAGTATTATAGTTTTGTTCACCTAACGGTTCTTCGTATCACCAAAAACTAATCGAGATAAATAAAGGGTTATATATAAGTTGAAATCCGGTTGACTGTATGTCTGTCTGTCCGATGTAATTTGAGTTAAAATTGAGATATCTTAATGAAGCTTGATATGTAGGTTCCTTTGTACAACAAAGTCGAATTTCGAGATCGTAGATGGGCGTAATCAGAGCACTACCTCGCCCACAAATCAACATTAACCGAAAACATATAAAGTGCCATGACTAAGCGGTATTTTGGTACGGATAATCGCAGTGGCAAGATGCACATTGCAAAAGATGGGCAAAAAATTTTGAAATAGTGGGCATGGCCCCGCCCTCTAAAAAGTTTGATGTACATATCTCCTAAACTAATAAAGCTACAATAACCAAATTGGCTGATTGCAAATCTTATATTACCGACAGTGTGAAAATGAATGAAATCGGAGGATAACCCCGCTCCTTCTTCATATAATGGTACTCTTAAAAACTACTAAAACCGCGATAACTCAATAACTAAATACGCCAGAAACTTTAAATTTTACCACCAAGATGTTATGAGAGAAGATGAAAATGGACGAAAACGGACAACAACCACACCAACTTCCCATATAGACAAATTTTAAATTACTCTTTATCTGTTCCGTTTCCAGTACACACACCAATAAGAAATTAATATAACGGGATAAAAATTTGCGCGATTAATATCTTCAGTATGTGTAACTTTATGGCCAAATTGTTGAAATCCAATAAAAACTTTTCAATCCCCTAGCTACCGAATATTTGGACGCTTGTATAGCTGACTTTTTATTGAAAATGTCGGTCAATGTGTGATATATATAACTCTCTTATAATGGTATATCTGTATGTCAAACATGGGTTGAGTCAAACCCCAATAAACCTTATATAAATTTTTCGAGCTTCCGGGTGACTCTGTACCGTATATATCAGTTATCCCAACGAAAATGAGAGAACGTGTTTTATTGATAACAGTGTATCTTTGTGCTTAAAATAGATAAATTTGAGCAAAATCTTGGGGCAGCCCCTATATAACTAATATAAGGATTTTCGAACATCCGGCTGACTTTACCCTATTGGTTTTACACCCTAAAGTATTTCACTGGTTTTGATTCTTGCAAGTCACTAACGACTTAGAGTATAAAATGTTCGTTGCCCCCGAACTTAGTCCTTCCTTACTTGTTAAACATGTTTTCAACCATTTTTCAACTAACGCCGCTTACACCGTAGACACCGCTTACGCGATTAATGCCGAGTTAACAACAGCGCGCCAGTCGTTTCTCCTTTTCGCTACGTGGCGACAATTGGATATTCCAAGCGTAGCCAGGTGCTTCTCCACTTGGTCGTTCCAACGGAGTGGAGGTCTTCCTCCGGCGGGTACAGCGTCGAATACTTTCATAGCTGGAGTGTTTTCGTCCATTCGGACAACATGACCTGTAGCCGCTGCCTTTTACTTTGCTGAACTATGTCAATGTCGTCATATATCTCATACAGTTCGTTTCATCGAATACGATATTCGCCGTGGCCAACGTGCAAAGCGCCATAAATCTTTCGCAGAATTTTTCTCTCGACCTCACAACCCATAAAAAAGTCTTCTTTTTTTTGTAAATAGAAAAAAATCACACGAAGCCATGTCAGAGAATATGGAGGCTGGGCATCGTCAGAGAATTGTTTATGGGGAAGAACTCATGAACAAATTCTTCGATTCAACAAACCAATATCTCCAAGCTCATAAAAACACGCTAACCTTAGCGACTGTTACAAGCAAAGTAAGCAATGAATACATCCTTTAAAGATGCACACTTTTAATTCTAAAGGCATGTCCTAAACTAAATCTAAATCTAAGCTAAGAAGCTAAATTTAATATAATAAAACGGATATGTGGCAAAAAAAAATGAAGCAGTGAAACCGAAATCATTTCAATATGAGTTAGAGACTTAAACCAGTTTAATTTATATTCAAGAGTAAACTTTATCATTAGGGGTTTCATATAGTCTCATAAAGTTATAAGTTATAACGAACCGAAAACATAGCGTTGACTAATTTTTGTATGTAATCCAACAACAATTTTTTTAAACATGTGTAAAATGTTATATTTTATTATTTTCCCATACATTATGACAAGTTGTGAGTCCTCTATATATTTATGAAAAGTTTCACATATGGCATACATTTATTAACCAACTTAAACGGCATATAATCAGGTAGAAAGTCGTAAATTATAATTATTAATTATTATATCTTGCACATTCGATGTAAAGTCTGCTAAAATAACGATAATTATAATATATATATGTATATGTTAGCTGAGATAATTTTTTAACAAATTTAATATATTTTCTGCATTAAAATATTGAGCGAAATATAAAGTCAACCGGAAGTGTAAAAATCTTTATATTGGATGTGTAGGGGCCAGGGAATTTTTTAAATTTTTAATGCAAGAGCACATTATTTTCAGAAAAAGGTTCTATGCGAATGTTAACAATTTATCTCATAGATGGAGCGCTATTTCTAGATTCCTCGACTTTGGTTATTTTAAGACATTAGATGGCATACTTTGAAGACACTTTTTGTGCAAAGTGTTAGCCCGATATATATATGTATGTATTCATTGGTGCTTGATTTGCATAACGTAATGTGAAAAAAACACATTTGGAATTTATTATTATGATATATGAGAAGTTGCACTTCTCAAATAAGATCGTGGGGTAATATTACCTACTTAATTTTGTTAATATCGGTCCAGCAGGTCCTCAGATAATACATTTCAACTAAAAGCCACGCCTATTGCTCCATTTGGATACCGGATTTTTTTTGTAGCCTTTCTATACTTTCTTAGATGTAAAATTTAATGACTCTGTCGCATTTAATTATAGAGCTGTCGCACTTTTAGTGGTTTCAATAAAGGAGTGAGCGGGGTTGTAATCCGATTTCACCCATTCACATAACCACAGAAAGTACCAAAAAAATTTTGTTCACCCATTTCACATAACCACAGAAAGTACCCAAAAAATTTTGTTCTGGGGTCTATTGGTTTGTAAGTTTTAAATAATAGCTTTCCATCTTGTTGTGGAATATAGCTATGGCATTTTTAGGTTTTCGATTAATGTTTTTTTGTGGACGCGACTGTGGTCCTGTTCCACTAATACAACATGGGCCTCCCTAGTGTGTAGAGGAATACGTACAGAATAGGTTTAAAAAAATTTATTGAACCCATCGTTAAAAAGTTTCGAAATAGGCCCCTTCTGCGTCGATGTAGCGGAACGGAAGGCATTCTCCTGAATAGCCTTGAGAGCCGAGGTGCATGCTGTATGGCGGCTGCAGAAGCGTTGTAATGCCGGCCTTGGTTAGGTAGGCGGTGTGAGCTGGGACGTTGTCGTGGTGCAACTTTCAAGCGGCTGCGATATCTTGTTGGACCCGATTTATCCTTCCGTCCTCCGTCATAATGTCATGAACTACATATTTCGATCAATTTAACATCTAGCCAATTAAACGAATACTTAGTTGACGGTTAGACCGGTTTCAAAACATTGCGCACATGAGTCACATTGTCGGTATTTGTCGAAGTCGCAGGTCTCCCAGCACGGTTTTCAACATCGACCTCTTGCTGGCCCTCCAAAAAGACCTGATACCACCGAAACACACCACTTTTGCCTAATTCAATATCTGGGTAAGCCTGCTTGATCATATCAAACGTCTCTGTCGCAAATTTAATCTCGTACCTCTGCTCTAAAGAATACAGTCGGTGCGGCAGAAGAAAATCAGTCCTATTACTTTCCAGACAAATTGTAATCTATATTGCTGTTACGTTGTACTAATAAGTGGTGCGAATGTTATCCAGAAAATTGTTTACAAAGTTCATACTCAATATAAAGTGTCGTTGCTTAGGCAGTTATTGCACATTTAGTATTTTAAACTATTCTATGGATTAATATATGTATGTGAAACAAGAAATAAATTAATAATTAAATTTGTGTTCCAGTTATCATCACAACTGAGATGCATCGATTTGTCTCATCATTCTGATCATTTGAGAATTGAATCAAAACACGAACCATCGCAAATAAAAAACTCAAACATAAGTCTTCTTAGTACAAAGATGATCTGGTTATGTTAGTCAGATGTTATGTTAGTATTTAATGTTCGGTTCTACAAGAGCTCGCTTTGTAGCAGTGTACTAATATCGTTGAGTCGCTATTCCGATAACGCTCGTTAACAATAATTAACTGCGGTCACAGTGATGTGGCCCGAGTTTTTCCAATGATACTAACTAGGAATTTGTAAGAGAAACATCTCCATGTCAGATGTAATTATTTAATTAATAAGTCAATAATAATGTTAGCACTAACAATAGTACTGATTGTGCAGCGACATTACAACCATCGATGGCAACGCACTTTCCGTAGTAATTGTCTCTTGATACTATCGGAGCTGTCGAAAATCTGTTATATAGTTACCTGTAGAACCGGTTGAACTTATTTTGATGATATAGTCCTTTTTGATTGGTTATACCGAGCTTTCAACAGCACGGCAGTCGGTCTTCCTTTTCGCTGTTTGACGCCAATTGAAGATTTCAAGCGTAGCCAGATCCTTCTCCACCCGGTCTTTCCAAAGGAGCTGAGGCAGGTACTGCGTCGAATACTTTCAGAGCTGGAGTCTTTTCATCCAATAGGACGACATGACCTAATCAGCGTAGCCCCTGTCTCTTAGTTCGATGAACTATGTCAATGTCATCGAATATCTCGCGCAGCCCATCGTTCCATCAACTACGGTTTTCGCTGTTACCAATGCGCAAAGGATCATAAATCCTCAGCAGAGCCGTACTTTCGAAAACTCTTAACGCCAATTCATCAAAAGTTGTCATCGTACATGCCTGGGTACCATATAGCAGGTCGGGGATGATGAGTGACTTGTAGAATTTTGTCTTTGTTTGTCGCGAAAGAACTTCACTTCTCAATTGCCTACTTTGACCGAATTAGCACCGTTGGCAAGAGCTTTTTTTCGAGGTTGACTTTGTTGTTGGTGTAAGAGCTTGTTCTAAGATGGACAAAATTATCTACGACTTTTTCACAACCAGACTCATACGTTCCACTTCCTTATCCAATCTGGAGAAAGCGGAATAACAACGCGGTCGTTGAGGCCAATGAAGGCAATATCACCGGCATACGCCAGCAGCTGTAGTGCTCTATTTAATTCTGCAGCTCAAATTATTTTCTCCAGGACTAGACTAGACTAGCTTTGAAATCCTCTACAGATCTTCTTTTCATGGGTATTTTCCAAGATTTGGCGCTTGGTGAATATTCGGTCAGTTGTTAATTTTCCGGGCCTAAGGCCACACTGATAAGGTCGAATCAGTTTGTTGTCGTTTTACGTTCGATAGAACCTTATAAGCGATGTTGAAGAAGAAAAAAAGTATACTTTGAAAAATATTAAAGCACAAAAATCTGTACACTATATTTATCATACGCAATATGGACAAAAAGGACCTAAAAAGCAACCAAGTATGTGGTTGTTATTTTGATAGAGCCCAAATTGTATGTGTTGCTGCCCTAGTGTTAAAAGCTCTTGACTAAAAATATATTCCGGTTATGTAGACCTGTCAAAAAATACAAGTTTTATTTTTTATCCATATCTAATAATTTTTCTTTATTTACGTTCATTTATTTAATATATTTGCAACCATCATTGACTTACAATTAAAATATATATGTGTAGGTTTAAAAATTTCGATATTAATTTAAAATTTACACATGATTTACCTTCTAATACTTTTTTTAACTATTTATGTATATAGTATAGTTTACAAGTTGTTTTCTGCTAAATTTTTCATACAAAACGTGATTCTCAATTGCTGGTGTTTTAAGCTGATACACATACATATATTCCATAACAGCTATAACATACAAATATACTCGTACATAAGGCGTGTGTGGTGTTTTATATACTATACATTGTTGTTTTTCAAAATATTGTTCGCTAACACTAAGTGACGAATTGCTTTTAGTGAAAATATTTATTTTCGCATTCGGGATATATTATAATTTCTGTTTAATTTTTTACTCAGTGGGCGCATTAATGGTGGCATTGTTGGACAATAATGTCTATGGAAACCACTCATACGAGCAATTATTTGATCAAAATGTTTTTAGATCTTTTTTTCTTTCATGGCATTAAAAACCGATATCAAAGGTGTTTACACTTTTACCGTTACATGAATTTCTACTTTTAGACACAAAACCACACACATTTAAAAATGCAATAGTTAACCATTTGACGGCAAAATGTTTTTGATATGACTGTTTTTGCATACACATAAGTATTCGGCAACTAACGACATTTTACTAATTTTCATAATTTATTTTTATTGCAATAGTATAATATTAAGAATATGGGCAAAATTAAATAAAATATCTGGTCTTCACTAAGCGATGAATACGCTACAAAAATCTGACTGCTTTTCCTTGTGAAAGGAAAGGACTCTTAGTCTCATTTCGCCATTGGCTGAAGAATTATTGTAACACTCTTACAAATTCCATCATTGCATTACAGAAGTACTTTTAATTTATGAAAATAAGGATCGCTGTACGGAAATAAAGAATATTACAGACCTAAAAATGCATTAAAACCAAATTTGTATTTTCGGATCATTGCTTTCGGTCCTCCGAATTTACGAAATATAATTTGAAACTTATAAATGATTTTTATTATTCAACAAATCGAAGAAAGCTTTGAAACAGCCACATTAGTCACTCTATACTCTTTAATCAATGCTGCTTTTATATTCTCTGCAGGCAATCACTTTATTTTTATTTTTAACATTTTTTTTTTTTTTTGCTAAAGGCAAATACTTCCATAATGCAACTTAAAAACATGAGTCACAAATTGATTTCAGTCATGACTGTGCACACGCTTTGTTATAATTGCACTGAAAGCTGGCCCTAAGTCATTAACACTGTTTATTTATCGCATTCTTTTTTTTTTCTTATGTAGTAGTGGTTTTAAAAATTATGTTTAAAATACGGCATATCTGCTTGATATTAAAAACTGTGCATAATTAATGTTAGATAAGAGAAGAGTTGATAATTTTATTAAAATATATTCACAAAAATGCAAAAAAAAAACAAACTGTTTAAAAGTAAGGTTAAAAATATTTAAACAAACATTACAAATCTACGAACGAGAATTAAAATAAGTTTATTTATACAATTTAGCGCAGGTTCGCTTTGTAAAATTTATATGTATATATATATTTTAATAAAACAGACAGTACAGAAAGCATTTACCTACAGTAGAAATGATTTTAGAATTGAAATATATATATACTCTGCAACATCATCTTATTTGTAATTTACCTCATATCATGTCTTTTCAAATATATTTTTCTGTGTTTTACATTTTAGTTATTTTTAAAGCGTGTTCCCTCTAAAGTTGAAACTGATTTAGTAAAAGTAAATGGTTGATCATGGTGCAATGCAACAAAACACAAATAAACGATATTTTCTGCTGAATAAATTCGCTATAGTACCAATAGATTTCATAAAGTTATTAATAAAAGTACAGAGATAAAGATTTAACTTAATTAACGAAATGTCTAACTTTCTCAAAACATGCAGCAGCATTTGAAGATGCTTTTGAAGCATTCTATAATGCTGAGAAAAGGGTGGGACATTTATAAATACATTACATATGAATCGTTGCCGCTGTGTAACGCGCTTCACCACGTCTCCATGACCATTGACTTGGGCGGTACTGAAACGTGATAAGAAATAGATATTTATTATAGGGTTGCAAGTAGGCAACATACTACAATGACTCTGTAAATATGATTAATGCTTATGCACCGGTGTAAAATGGATTAATTAAATAATAATTAAATAATGCATACAAATTAGTTAATTCGGATAATCTTTTTTAGTGCGAAAGTGAAAAGATATCGTGTGAAAACAGCAACATTTTTAATGACTAATCTGAATATTTATAACTTTAATGTACATAGCTCAAAAAAAAAAACTTAAGCTATACCAACGAAACTTGCTATATGACATAAAAGGATTCCATAGGGGTCAGAGTTAAAAGTGAATAATGGGCGAGTTATCGCCAAACATTATATGAAATCCTATAGCGCAGGATCCAAATTTGATGTACAACACTGATATTTTTAAGTTAGTTCGAAAATGGCCGAAATCTTCTCGAACTCTTGAAATGACAATAACGTTTAGAAGTCAAAGTCCATACAAATTTGCTTCCATAAATCGTGACGTGATCATCCAAGTCGCATTTTTCCCTCTTTGCAAACAGCTGGTCTCGTAGAAGACGCCGCGCGTATTTATCCCTTCAAATGTTACTATTACAGATTATATTGAGGGGTAGAGGAAGTAAGATTTGCTTATGGTGATTCAGGTTAGGGAAGTTCAACTGTATAACAATTTTAAAGACCACCTCTGAAGCCTTCATTTTACAACGTAAGATCGAACATGCTGTTGCTATGCGTTCAGACCATAGGGAGAGGGCTGTTAGACTGTTAGGGACAAGGAACAAAATCTAAATATGTTCATATAAGATAAATGCTTAATGTCAAAATGAAAACGAATCAAAAATTAATGCAATTACATAAAGATAAGGGGTCTCACATAACTAATCAATTTATTTTGTTTAACAAGAAATGAAAATTGTCGTTATGTGGTGAATGATGCAATGAAAACTTGTACAAACCTGATGCAAGTGCTTTGACTGCATGTAAATATACAATAAAATAAATATATATTGTAAGTTAATATGAAGAAGATTACTATTAAACCCAAATATTTATACTTTGATATTTTTTGCTGTATGTATATAAATAAAAATCAACATATATTTTTAAATTATATTCAGTCGCGATAATTAGTTTTTCCTTCTATTAAAAAGGCACCTTGATCGATCCCGCGCAAATGTCAAGCCGTACGTACCTGAATAAGAAGTTGACCGCTTTTAGTGTGTGGATTTCTGTACGCATAAAACACCCATAGCACGACTGTTAGCACTAGGCAGATGGGCACCAAAAAACCAAGAGCCAACCCCATACTTTTCGACTCGGCGTGTGATTCCAAAGCTTCGTTCATTACTTTCACCGCATGGTTGTCATCATGCACCGGAGTAACCGTGGCGCTATTCGTGTCACTTACATGCGTGCTGCTTTCATGTTGATTGTTGTTAACATTTTCAGTGGGCACATCCGTTGGAGTAGTGTTCGTACTGGCATTAGTGTTGCCGCTGTCAATTGCATTGTTACCTTTCTGACCAAGGGCAGGGCAAGCAGATGTATTAACGATTTGAGTACGATCACATCCTTTTCAATATAAAACATAACAAATATAAAATATATAAATATAAATTTAATGGACTAAGGCTTAGCAATTCACATTTAGTAGGTCATACCTTTATGTTGCCACTCTTGCTTTTTACGATCTGTGCCGGTTGAGCACCTATTTAGCGTTGGACACCATGCGCACTTAAAGTAATTCAGATTGGACATAAACAATTTTGAGTTTAATTCCAGTGGACATGAAGTTAAAACTTACATCAAATGAAGTCTTGTGATTTATGCAGGCTGCGCAGTCCTTATAATCAAGGCAAGTCGGAAGGGCTTGTAAGTAAATGATAGTTGCATTCGATATGCCATTATTAGACAAATTTATGCGATGGTATTCATAAATAGTTTTCCTGCGTGTGTCTAAATGTGAAAAATAAATTTTAACGATTGCTTGAGTTTACATTACTTATGTCGCTACGAAATAGTTTACTTACAGAAAACGGTCTTGTCAATTATGTAAGCGTCAGAAAGACCCACTTTAACGGGATGCTTATCGTCTTGAATGGCATTAATATCGATTGGAACATAGTAATAAATGAAAACAATATTGCCATTTTTATGGAGCGTTGCGCTAAAGGTGAACTTTCCTACGTCTTTTTTGTCTTGCAACGAAACTTTCTCCCAAATTACAGTGAAGGCAGTGCCTTAACCGTGAAAAAAAAAATTTAAATGAATCATGATATACAGTTGTGCATTTGATTTCATACCGTTATCCCTAGTGCGAACAAACGATTCATTTGATAAACTTGTGTCGAAGTTAGCCATTAACGGTGCAATATACTGGGTTGCCGCTAGCCAAGAGTGCACATAATCACCAGTGTAGAGGAAGCCGCCAGTCGCTACTGTAACATTTCGAACGGGATGACCATAGAAGGGGAATTCGAAACTCAATTCGACAGTCTGAGTATCAAAAAATATAATATAAAATAAAGTTTTCATTTAGTATTTATATATGAAATACAAATTACATTTTCATTATAATAAGTATAAATCAAATCATAATACTTAAATAAGCGGAGCATGCTGCATCTGAAAAATGATCGCATCGTTGGCTATTGTATCAGCTTTTATCATTTTAATCTTACCATGGCACGACGATGGGATTGCGAGAGCATGGAATTGAATGAAGAGTTCTTGACAGATTCCCACACTCGATCTGCTTCTGCTTGGTCGACATAAATGGAGCTATTATAGTAGGTGTGATGGTCCTATCGAAAGAATGTAAGAAAATTAGTTATCCAAAGTGGTTATTGTTGTTTTACAAGCAAACTACTTACATTGGTAGAATTGACTGTATAACTAGTTTTTTGGATTTCACTGAGAGTTTCGTTATCAGGCACGTCAACGCTATCTAAAACTTTTTCTTCTGGCGTTTCAGTCGGCTGATCAATGGCCTTAGTTTCCTGCGATAATGTGGAATTTTTAGGTGCCGTTGGCAAGGCAGCCGCAGCACCTACCGTTGGCTGAATGGGAGCGGAAACAATCGTAGTCTTTGGCTGTGACAACTGTAAGCCTGCATCCTTCCGCTGGCCAGTACCATTTACGCCGAGTAGGGGCATGTCGACTGCTTTATATGGCACCACAATCGATGATATATTCGACGGTGCGGCGGTTTCCACTGGTTTTTTGACATCACCGATCGTCGCATTTGCATTCTGTGGCACACTTTCATACTGATTTTTAGCATAAATTGTCGGTGTGTCGCGCTTCTCACGTAATTTCACCAAAGCAATATGTGCATCATAATGCGAACTTGATTCCGGAGACACCCTGTACAGCTCAGCTGGTTAAAAAAGGGAGTAGTAATGTTTATTTCAATTATTTAAACAATACTAAAAACTGTAAATTTTTATTATTTACAAATTTTGTTGATATTTAATATAAGTGAAAAGATGGCAAAAACACATACTAGTGGCCAATTAATTAAAACCGATTTTACCACAATTTATACTTTTTTTCTTTTTAAGTGTTAGAAAATCAATTTTAAATACTTTTACTTTGTTGTACACTAACGACTGTTGAAAATTAAAAAAAAAATGGTTTCTAATTATCTGGCCACCAATGAATTTATGTATTTGCAATTGTCAATGTACTCGGTTAACGTGAAATCACTTCCATAATATGCAACAAATAGAAAATCGATATTTTGCGCGAATATGCGTTTAGATATTTATAGGCAACTATTTCTAAGGTGACATACACTATATTCAAAAATAATGTAAACCCTACTTAAACACTATACTCTTTATATGTAAATGCGTGAAGCGTTTAAAACCGAAAGAGAAGCATGAAACAAGCAGAACACAATCTCGTTCAGCGTTCACAATGCGTTCTCTCTTTCTAGGGACCTTTAATGACCTTTGGACTAAAATTTCGTAACGGAAAAGTGAAGCGACGCTTAGGAAAGGAATGATTTGTTATTAAAAGAATTATTTAAGATATTTAATTAATACCAAGGTTTGAACAAGATTCTATATTCACAATTTTTTCTGTGAGCAATTGACCATTGCCGTATATTTTACTTAAAAACAGTGTAGCGAGTATATATATATTATAATTCATAATTTAAAATTGTAATTAGAATTGATTAAAAATTAAAATAATATTTAAAAAATATTTAAATTTTTTAAATTAAATATCGGGATTAAAAAATTGATTTAAATGGAAATTAAATTGTATGTATGATTTGCTGCTTAAAACTAAATAAACTAGTAATAACTAATAAGGGTAACTGATATTATTTTTAGCATCGAACTAATTATAGTGCTTCACAAAAATATTCGGAAAATATAATTTTTTAGTAAAATTAATCCGAAAATATTTTATTTTGGAAACTTTATTATTACTTCAAAAAAACTTTTTACTCTGTTTGTTCGAAAATCCTGATATTAGTTACTTTATACGTTCTCAGTTAATAGCGATTTGTGGTCGTGGCGGTAGTCTGATTACGCCCATCTACTAACTCCAAATTGTGCAAAAGTGCCGTTATTATTGCTAGCGTTCTAAGCAATACGTAGAAATGCATGTTGTCTGAATAACAATTTTGTAGAATCCTGTCCTTTTGTCTTTGCTTATAAAAAATACGTTGAATTGTGAAAAATATTAGAAAAATCAAAAGAAACCATATTCGAAAAAAATAATATTCAATCTTCGGAAGAAAGGAGATGTCAAAATTTCCTAATAGAAGCGTTTCAATCATCCCCAGAAATTTGCAAAAAAATTCACTGAAGTTGGGACAGCGATCAGAACGACAAGAAAAACTTCAAAGCCGTGATAAAGCCGTTATCGTGAAAAAATTAAAGAAAATCCGCGTTCTTCAGCTTCAGAAATAAATCAAAACTTCACCCAGTAAACTGGAATACGCAGGACGCTTAGACGCTTACGCTGCTGGCTAATGGACGAACTCCACGAATTACGACGACGAATTGAAAAAAAAAATAGAAAGAAGCGTCTGCCCACATATGAGATCGTGACAAAAACGTGTCTATAATTCAGAACTATATTTATACTGCAAATGCTAAATACGAGCCAATGTCAGCCAGGAGTGATGGAATTTATTTGGACAATTATTCCATTAGTTTCCGATGAGTTAGCCCGGATGGCCCCAACACAAATCACAAATCAAAGATTATTTGAACGAAATATTACCAAAGTAGTGTCGGTGTCCGGTTATTGGAACGTACTCATGTCGGGTTGTGACAATTGGTTTTATATAAAAACATTGTGTTCATGAAATTTGTCCAATTATGGGAACGGTCCGGTTCTCATTGAGAAATTTCACTGTGTATATATGATGTTTATGTAAGTTTCGAATAAACGCATTTCAATATTCTGATATTTTATTTAATGATAAGCTCGCGAAATAAATACCTATAATTTAAAAATAGCTAAAAGGCTATAAAATATATTTTTTTATTGTAATTTAAAAGAATTTAATTGACATGCTTTAGTAGGTTCAAAATGTTAATTGGGTATTCGCAAGTTTATAGTAGACGGAATTCCAGTCATAACAAACATTTCTATATATGTATACATGTTTATATTTATTATCAAGAGAATATAGAAACTAACAAAAAAAAACCCTTATTAAAAATCTAACGTAGACTCTATGATATTCCTGACATGTCTAATATCTTATAAGAATTCACAAAAGATCGATTAACCTCAGGAAGCGTAAAGTGCCACAGACATGTCTTAATTGAAACAATTGATTTCTGTTACGAAACGACAGTATGTGTGTAAGCATGTGTAGTTTTATATTTATTTTGGTTTCGTTGTATATACATATATATATATGTTTATTTCCATATACTTCTTTATAGGTATGCAGTTGGAAGTTGTATGAGTATCTAAGAAAGCCAGTATTTGCTTTCTACTGTAAAATCCAGAATTGAAAAAGGCGTAGTACATAATTGCCTTAACATAAACTTGCTTCTTGAAAAAATTAGAGAAAACTCTGTAGCCACATTTACTCAAATCCTTCATAATAACCTATAGCAAAACGATGTTATCTAAGTAAAGAACGGAAAACATTTACACATAAGTCATCACGACCGAATTTTACACACTGTACATAAAAATATCGTGCAATTGTATCTACAAAAAAAAAAAAACTAAAAACAAGGAAGAAAGTTCGGGCGTAACCATGCTTAATATAGTCTCCCCATTTGTAAGGATTACAGGTGTATAAAATATTTAAGGCCTCACTAGACGAGACGTCGAAGGATTTGGAGAATTATTTTTTTTTAGGTTGGTAGTACTGTCAAAACGTTCGTTTGTGAACTGCTAAAAGTGAGTTTTTCGTTTTTTGCGATGTCGAAAATTGGTGAGCAAAGAATTTGCATTAAATTTTGTTTAGGGAATCAATTTTCTGCTGCGGATACGTTGAGGATGGTGCAGAAAGCCCTTGGTGATGAGGCTATGTCTAAAAAAAACTGTTTACAAGTGGTATAGTAAGTTCCAAGCCGGCCGTGAACGTGTCGAAGACGACGAGCGTCCAGGGCGACCATCAACCTCAACCGACAAAGCTCACGTTCAACAAATCAAAGATTTGGTGTTGAAAAACCATCGATTAACAATTAGAGACCTTGCTGATGAAGTTGGCACATCGAAAGGCTCAGCCAATACCATTTTGAAGGATGTTTTGGGCCTCAAGCGCGTCAAATCCCGACTGGTACCGAAAATATTGAATTTTTTGGAAACAAGGCGTAGCGTTGAAGTGTGTGAAACGATGCTTTCCGACTACCAGGAATGTTGACTGTTTTCTTCGATTATCGTGGTGTTGTGCATTATGAATTCCTTTCAACCGGTCAAACAGTCAACAAGGAATATTATTTGAACGTTATGCGTCGTTTGTGTAACGCTATTCGCCTAAAAATACAGCAATTGTGGAAAGACAATTCTTAGTTTTTACACCAAGATTATGCATCATCCCATACTGCCCTCGTAATTCGTGATCATTTCGCCAAAAACTCAACCCATATCGTTCCGCAACCACCATATTCACCTGATCTTGCGCTGGGCGACTTCTGGCTGTTCACCAAGCTCAAAAGACCGCTCCGGGACACCGTTTTTATACGATATTCAAGCCGCAGCGAAGACGGAACTGAACGCCATCCTGGAAAATGACTACAACCAGTGTTTCGAAGATTGGAAAATCCGTTGGCATAACGCACTTATGCATCGGGAGGGGATTACTTTGAAGGGGATGAAATTTATTTGGAAGAATAAATAAAGAATTTTCAAAATAAATACAATGTCACCTTATTATTTTTGGGCACAGTACTGATCTGCCAAGTTTTATATAAAATATAACTGTATATCTATTGTGGTTTGGTTTCGAGCAAATAAACAAGATTTGATAATAAATTGCTAGATATATGTATATACAGTTGCGGTCAAATTCTTAGTAGTGCTAGGCATTATTTTAATATATGTGATCATCCTTTTTTTTTTTTTTTGAGATGCACTTTAAAATCAGTTAACTCCAGATGTTGATATGAAAACATGCAACGATTTGTTTCGCTTGGCTTGCTGTTTTAGTTACAATGGGGGGACTTTTTATTTCCAAAGCGTTTTCGGTCAGTCAAAATCTTAGTATTGCGTGAATGAATTGTTTGAAAAACTAAAATTTTCTAAAAACTTTGGGTGAAAATTTAAAAATAATGGTGAGACTAATTTTTTATTATTTTAAATTTTTAATTTTAACTTTAAAATTTTAATGTTCATTTATCAATGTCGAAGTCCAAAATATTATTGGTTGCTTAACCACAATGATACGTAACGCTATCAGGTACCAATCCAGTAATAAAAAAAAAAGTGGAAGGAACCCAGAAATGTCAGTGGGAACAGTCAATTACATTACCAGATACTCAAATCAGTTTTCATAACAGTTTTCAGCTACAGAAAAAAGATACCTTTAATGGAGCTGCAAGTACTAGTTACTGTCTCAAACGCTTGTTGAACAAAGGCTTCGATTCGCCAAAGAACATTTAAATTGGTCTTCGACAAAATTGCGGAACATTTTATGGTTGGACAAATCGAAGATTGTTAAGTATGGCGGAAAAGGATCGCGTCAATACGGGAGACGTCCACCCAACACCGAATACCAGCCGAAATATACAACAAAAGCGGTAAAACATAGATGTGCGAGTATATTGGTTTGGGCGTGCTTTTCTTGTAGGATCTATTTATTGGATTAAGGAAAGTTTGGACGTTGTCCAGCAGGACAACGATCCCAAGCAGACATGTAAAGTTGTTGACTCAATAAAAAGGTCTGGCAACTAAATACAAAATTCATAAAAATACAATATACAATCTTTGAAAGAAAATGAAGAAGGAGGATTTTACTACCCTTTTGCCGAAATTTCGGGTTAAATTTTCTGCACTATTAAGTTTTTGACTGCCGAAATTTCTCATACATTTATTGTATATACTACATATATGTATTTATAATTCATTGAATTTGGTTAACCAATGAGTTTTTTTATGATTTGTTTTACCTACTATTGGGGCTTTTCACAGTTTATCGCCTACGTTTACACACTAATAAGAATTTGACTGCAGCTGTACTTATATATTGAGATAATATGAAAATCAACACTTTGAATGATGGTCCAAGGTTCACTCCATATATATACTGACTAGCCTTTGATCGTGTAGATCACAGAATTCTTGTTTCTACGCTTCAAGTCTACGGAGTCGACGGCAATGCTTGGATTGGTTATATTCCTACCTGGTAAACAGATCCCTAGGACCTCTGCTTTTCTACATCTTTGTCAATGATATTGTCAAAAATCTCCTGTCAGAATACCTGCTCTACGCAGATGTCCTCAAGATCCATCAAAAATGAACTAGATGTCCAGCTGCTTCAAGATGACATTGACAAACTCACGGCCTGGTGTACTAATAACAAACTTGATCTTAATGCAAATAAATGCGCGATAGTCTGGTACTCGCGCTCTCACAGCAATATTGCCACCAGTTATAAACTAAACGGTCACAACCTGCAAGAAATCCCGACATCAAAGACCTGGGCATCATCATAGACAGTGAGTTTGTTGTCTAGTCTGTTGTCGAAGCATATAGACAAGATCACACTCCAAGCTTTCAAGGTTCTTGGATTAATCACGAGAACAGGCAAAGAGTTTCGCAATCCCTACATATTGATATGTCTATATCGCCGACTGGTTCTACCCATACTTGAGTACGGCACTGTAGTCTGGTCTCCTCACACGGATGTCTCGATTAACTGGAGAAGGTCCAAAATAAATTCTGTAAGTCTATATCCTTTCATACAACCTTGAGGTCGCAGGTACTCTCCACTGATGATATTCGTTCACGCTATAAAATCAACAGCCTAGCTACACGTCGTCAAGTCGCTGACCTAGTCTTTTACTGGCTAACAACCGAATTGATGCCCCAGAGATTCTTGGTAGTTTTGAGTTTGCTCCTACGGCATTCTCGCTGAGACAATCGCGGAAACTTAAAACAACAAAGACACAGAAACTACGTATTCCATGGAATTCACAACTGTATTGCTAACCATGTAAATTCACTTCACCAGAACATCGCTTTCTATGGAGGCTCCCTCAGTTCATTCATCAATAATATAAAGGTCAAACTCCTTCCATACCATTAATTTGATCATTTTAATACAATTGCCCTTATTATTATATTTTTTCTCTTTTTTTCTTTTACTTATAAAAGTAACTGTTTTATATTGCCGATTGACGTTAATTTGTTAAATAAATAAGTAAATAAATAAATTTTGTTTAATTTAAAACAGAAATTAGAATTAATTTTTACATAACATTGGTTAAGGAAGTAAAAACACAAATATATGAAAAATTATAGACCTTTATGTAAAGGTGATCGAACAGAACTACAATTAACTCATATAATATCATATATAGTACAATCGTAAGCTTAATTTTTTACAAATTTTTGGCTAATGTGACTGGCAAGTATATGGATTCAAAATTTTGATATTATATTTTTTAATTTTTAAATACCAATAAACCATCCTCCAGTGGATAAAGGAGTTGTAACAACAAAAAATGTAATTTTGGATTCATCACACAAATCATGCAGCCATAAAGTACTTTTCGCGTCCAACAATTATTTTTCTTTTTTCAATGAATATTAGAAGTAAAAACCAACTGTTGCAGAGTTAACCGATCCAACGTAATGGAAAGCCCCAACAAATAGGGAAATATATGTGTACATATTTTTGCGAAACAAAGCGATAAAAATATACTTGGAAAAAGAAAAGAAAACGACTGAGCGTCACGAAATGATTTAAATGACAAAAGTAACGCTTAATCTCTGAATTGAGCCGAGTACTTTCAAGAATTTGTAAACAATTTTCTTTTGCAAATATTACTTGGATTAGTTTATTGTTCTGTCATATGCGTTCTGCAATACTGAAAACAGCTATTTAATGAGAAAACTTAAGAAATTATATTCCTGAAAATTCTAATAAGTTTTAATCATGAATAAATTTTCGTTGATTTTGGGATAATATTTATTTGTGAGGATTGCCATTTTAAATCATAAATATTAAATAGATTTCTTATATGAGGAACACGAATAAACAGAATAGATTCGATAGAAACGGTCATAATAGTAGAGCAGGTCAAAAAGGATTTTATCTCGGAACCAGACCTTAATATTTTATTTACAAAGTGTTCCGATTTAATAAGCTGGAAATTTTCAAATTCAGCGCATTGTTTTCGTATATTTTGTATGCATTGGTCAGACCAAGCGATAAGTTTTAGACTTGAGGAACTATGCACATCATTTACAAATTGATTTCGTACCAATATTACTGTAATGTGTTTTTAACTACTATACATATTGTGGTAAATAGAGCATAAATTATAAAAGTATTTTCTACTTAAGCATTCGTATATCCGTGCCTTGTAATTACTTAGGCACACTATATATATGTATATGTACATACTAGTGTATATTCTTTTAACATTGCTTCTCAATTAAAATTAAAATTTCTCAAAATTTAAATTATAATGTGTTCAAAGAAATATGTTTCCCAAACTCACAAAGAAAAATTGTTTCATACCTGATATTTTTCACATGGATATGTTTAAGAACAAAAATTTCCCGCAGTATTGTTATCTTATTTATCATTCAGTTCAATTATAAAGGTATAAATACAGAGTTCAGTTTCATGTCTGAACATACATATATATGATACTTATAAGCAGAAACGTAAACTGATTAACAAAGAAAAGAATATTCTAATAAGAGACAGAAAACAACCAGCAACGTCACCTGTTTTATAAATGGTAATGTGTTGTTAAAGTGTTAATTTTACTTTGATAAATGCCTAAATCAATGAAATGTGACTAATATAATTATGTGAATAAGTTTACCTATTTTATAGATTGTTTTCAATATTACAACCTAACCACAAGATAATTTAAACACATTAACTCTAAGAATTTTTAAAAAAAATAACTATTGATAACACCACTCTTATAAATAGTTATTATGTTAAGTTTCCGAATTATGTCAACATATTTACAAGGAAATAATGAATTTGTATATATTAGGAAGTCACTTGTAATAACTGCCATTTCTATTACTATAGTATGTCTTATAGAAATTGAATTTTGCCACTATCTCCACCGCAACCACAAATAAACCACACCATCAAACCTTAAAAAGGTTTAATTCTTTTTGTATTTTATTGTCATTTTGCGTTTAATGCAATCATATTTATTGCTTTCATCATTTCCTTATTCACCTAATTTTACACCAACACATCTTAATATTTTCACTTTTAATTAGTTATTCGAATTATGGTGTGGATAAAAATTACTGAAGTTGATTTAAACTTGTAAATGCGCACTTACTTCCATCAAATTTATTGGCTGTACCCGAATTAAATATAGAAATTAGAAATAATAGTGCTCCAACACTGAATAAAAATTTACTTTTCGTCATGTCTATTTGCTTGATAATCTCCAACTGAGGTGAAATTGCAATGGTTTGGCAAGTGCTGTTCGTTTATTTCTAAAGTCTTGCCAGACGTTCACCAGTCATTCTGTTCATTGATTTTACAAAGCGCGTTACCGCTGTACATTATATTATACCGTTCAAATACTATATATATTTTTAATATTTTTTACCATACATATTTTTAGCTCATATGGGTAAGGGAATACCGTGAAAACACACGGGAAATTATTAAAAACTTTTACTATAACAGTACGGTAGGACAAGAATGAATTACAAATACTGTGTTCATACAGAGAAAGTTTTGTTGCAGTAACTCGTTGGTAGTGTTAACGAAAAAGCTACCAGGAACAACGAAAGACCTATAAACCTTACAAGTATTTCTAATATGACGAGTGTGTATTATAAATAATTTTTGAACTACGTCACGCAGCAAATTATTTGCAATGGTTGTAAAATATAGTATGTCAGACAAAAACTCATATATATTTGCGTAAAATGTCACGCAAAAATATGATTGCAACCCTGTTTTAGCTGTCATTTTACATAAAGACATATTACGTCGTTAAATTGTTGAGGAAGGTAAGTTTTAAATAGATTTTATAATTATATAATNGTTCTACCCATACTTGAGTACGGCACTGTAGTCTGGTCTCCTCACACGGATGTCTCGATTAACTGGAGAAGGTCCAAAATAAATTCTGTAAGTCTATATCCTTTCATACAACCTTGAGGTCGCAGGTACTCTCCACTGATGATATTCGTTCACGCTATAAAATCAACAGCCTAGCTACACGTCGTCAAGTCGCTGACCTAGTCTTTTACTGGCTAACAACCGAATTGATGCCCCAGAGATTCTTGGTAGTTTTGAGTTTGCTCCTACGGCATTCTCGCTGAGACAATCGCGGAAACTTAAAACAACAAAGACACAGAAACTACGTATTCCATGGAATTCACAACTGTATTGCTAACCATGTAAATTCACTTCACCAGAACATCGCTTTCTATGGAGGCTCCCTCAGTTCATTCATCAATAATATAAAGGTCAAACTCCTTCCATACCATTAATTTGATCATTTTAATACAATTGCCCTTATTATTATATTTTTTCTCTTTTTTTCTTTTACTTATAAAAGTAACTGTTTTATATTGCCGATTGACGTTAATTTGTTAAATAAATAAGTAAATAAATAAATTTTGTTTAATTTAAAACAGAAATTAGAATTAATTTTTACATAACATTGGTTAAGGAAGTAAAAACACAAATATATGAAAAATTATAGACCTTTATGTAAAGGTGATCGAACAGAACTACAATTAACTCATATAATATCATATATAGTACAATCGTAAGCTTAATTTTTTACAAATTTTTGGCTAATGTGACTGGCAAGTATATGGATTCAAAATTTTGATATTATATTTTTTAATTTTTTTTATATCTGTCTCTTATACACATCTAGATGTGTATAAGAGACAGGGTAAGTTTTAAATAGATTTTATAATTATATAATATATATATATAATTTCTACTTAAATTATAAAGATTTGTTACAGTTTTTTTTTGTTAAAAATGTATGCAGAAGGTGCGCCAATTCACAATAGCCATGCATAATAGTCATTCACAATAAATTGATCGAATCAGCCGTTCTTATATCACTAGTTTCTGCAATGGGTGCTCTCGTGTCCTTGTATATTTCGATATAGTATTTTTGCAATCTACAATCTTGCAAGAGCAAGCGAATACCCCTCTGCTAATGGTAGGCACCTTGCCGCGGTGCAGGGGCTTAGGCGCAAGGCATACTCGGCGCCCCCCAACCTGTGCGGCTGGTGGTAGTAAGCAATGACCATGGGAGGTGACGGTGACCAAGAGCTGCTACCTCCTAATCCAGGGTGTTATGCGACTCCCGCGTCATGGGGCTCTGGCGTGGCGGACCTTCTAGTTCCCCATATAAATTGATAGAYCCRACAGCTCACCCCGTTGAGCCAAGGGTCGTAAAAACAAGATGAATAAGAACAATAATACAAACTCGGAAAAACTGGACAATAGGCGACAAACTCGGAAAACGGACTTGGACAACGAAAAGGACATCGGTGCAGCGGCAGACAAAGGGCGTCAGGGAGCTAGACGAGATGGGATGACCCCGGAGGTGGCAGAGGCTGTGGCCAGGAAAAGATGCAACGCATCCACGGCAACGGAGCTTAAAAACGTGTCGGCTCGCGCGCAAGGTAGTGGGAGCAGCAACCGCGGCCCGATCAGTACCACCCAGTCCGCAAAGCGTGGCGATAACAGGGCACCAGCTCTAAAAGGTTGAGGGGCACAAACCCAAAGGCACCCGGAGAGCAACAATCTGGACCGGCTCCCCATCGGGTGGAGGAGGGGCGGCGTAGATATGCGGACGCTGTAAAAGGCATTCGCATGGCTGTACTACCTCTCAGCTACCCGGTGGAGTCGTTTACACCAGAGGAGCTCACAGTATTCCAGGATCTCCTCATGGAGGAAGTGCTGCAAGTAGATTGCGTGGATGAGGCGTCCGCCGACTGCCTGAAGGAGTACGCTCCAAAGCTCGGAGGCTGGAAGGGCCCTGTTCTTTGCGCGAAGAGGGCGCAAGGTTTACCAATCATGCATAGCATGACGATGTTCCTCCCTCGGTGCGGGGACAGGCCCTAGGAGTTCGCCTTGGGGCTGGTGAAAAACCAGAACCGGGGACTCAGCATCTCGTCCTGGCGCGTCGTGAGCAGCAAAATGGAGAAGATCGGAGGTATGAAAGGATGGAGGCTCAACCTGTACATCGACGATGGGTCGTACAGGTACGTCCTGGCAGCGAGCTTCCGCCTGTACTACAGGTTCAGCACGGTGGTCATAGGGCCCAACAGGCCTGCAGCCACCGGGAGCAGCAATGCCTGCAACTCTCCAGAGCAAAGGATCTGACAAACCGGCAGTGCCTATAGCAGGCCCGGAGGTAGAAGGTATGCAGGTGAACGAGGTGTCGTAGCAGCCCTGCGACTACCGGCGTCCCCAAAGGAGGTCGCGCAGATGAACTACCCTCCACGCAGGAGCTCCTCGACGGGTTAGGCCTCGACTCCTTCGTCCTGGCCTCAGCATACTTCCCAGGGGAGGCACCTACAGCGCCCCCGGAGATGGTGGAAAGGCTGGTAGAGTACTGCAGACGGCACAGGCTCCCCCTCATCATAGGCTACGGCGATAACGCTCACCACTCGGAATGGGCAGTACCGATTGCAACACAAGAGGTGAGTCTCTTTTAGAGTTCATTGTAGGTAGCAATTTGGAAATAGAGAATGTAGGGTGTGAACCCACATTCATAACTATAAGTAGAAGGGAGGTGTTGGACATCACCTTTAGCAACGAACCTGCAGGCGGACTGGTCTCGCAATGGAGAGTCTCGACGGAGCCCTCATTGTCAAACCACAGGATCATAAGGTTCAAGCTAAAGGTAGAGGTTAAACAACTCCCCCCTAGACGCAACCCTCGGAGGGCAAATTGGAACGCCTTCAGGGATATATTAGGTAATTATTTAAGCAGAAGGGAGCAGACAGATGATAGCGTTTCAGGCCTTGGGTTGGAGAATAGGCTCTCTAAACTAAATGAGGCTGTAATTAATGCTTATCATGGCAGTTGTCCCCTCAAAGCGCATACTGACAGACGAGTCTGTCCGTGGTGGACAAAGGAGCTAGCGGACCTCCGCAAGAAAGTACGCAGCCAGTTTAACAGAGCGAAACGTACAGGGGTCTGGGCAAAATACCCAAGCTATCTCACCTTATATAATAAGGAGATTAGGTCTGCAAAGCAGGCCAGCTTMAGGAGATTCAGCGAGAATGTCGCCACCACGCCAGAAGCGGCTCGGCTGCACAAAGCTCTGGCTAGGGGCACTAAGGGAGTAGAAATAGCAATCAAGCGTGACGATGGGACATTTACGACCAGTGCGGAGGACAGGGCCATGGAGCTTTTGAGGGCGCACTTYCCGGAGACAGTTCGGGAGGACCACTGTCCACCGGTGATCGAACACAGGCCATCCCGCGAGGATTGGAGTATTGCCAAACAGCTGCTTACGGCGGACTCGATCCGGTGGGCGCTACCCTCTTTTGAGAGTTTTAAGTCTCCGGGAGTGGATGGCCCCTTTCCGGCGCTGTTGCAACAGGGGGAGCAGCTTTTACTGCCCCACCTAGTTCGGCTGCTGCGAGAAAGCCTCGCAATGGCGTACATCCCTGAGGTATGGAGGACAGCGAAGGTGATCAAGGGCACTGGAGAAAAGGAATGTGGCGGCACCAGTGCGTAGGTGGATAGAAGCCGTACTGCGCTCAAGGGTTGCTGAGACCACAGTAGGTGATAGCAGTATTCGTGTCGGCACAACAAGAGGCTGTGCACAGGGGGGTGTGTTATCACCCCTGCTATGGAGTGGTGGACGAACTGCTAACACTGCTAACAGACAATGGGACCCACTGCCAAGGGTACGCGGACCGCCTTGTCATTATGGCAAGAGGGAAATTTGAAGACACCCTTTGTGACTTGATCCAAAGAGGTCTCAACCTAGCGAAGGGGTGGTTTAGGGAGGTTGAACTAAATATCAACCCCTCCAAGACGTCTGTAATCCCATTTACGAGACGCAGGACCCTACCCGCCCTTAGGAATCTCCTACTGGGGGGTAGTGAAATAGGGATGACCAACAGTTTTAAATACCTCGGTTTAACGTTAGACTCCACGCTGAGGTGGAAGCAGCACGTAAACCTGACATTGGTCAAGGTGACAAAGGCCTTAATGGTGTGTATCGATTGGCAGGAAGGTCCTGGGGTTTAGCGCCAAGGATAGTTAGATGGTTGTACACCATGATAGTAAGACCGATAATCACATATGGGACGGTAGCCTGAGCCTCAGTAGCGTCGCAAACATCGGTTAGGAGAAAATTACTGCACAGGCTGGCCTGTGTCTGCATGACGGGGGCAGTGCGAACCTGTCCAACGGCAGTACTGGAGGTTCTTCTTGAGCTTACTCCGCTTCATTTGGTCATCGGTCTGGTAGCCAAACACACTCTTCCGCAAATAACGGCAGAGGGGTGTGGAAAAGGAAAAACAGTCTCATCCCAGAGGATGGAGAAGATAAGTGGCAAGTTACCACTGGTCCTCCTCCCGAGGGATAGTATTACTAAAAAGGTTAACCTCGGGAAGAGGTTTAAGGTTAACCTCGGCAGCAAAGACTATTGGAACGACTCGAACCTCGAGCGGATGTTGAGGAACAGTACTATGAGGTGGTACACAGATGGCTCTAAAATGTCGGAGGGAATCGCCGCAGGAATTGTGGGCCCACGCACTAGGCTCCCAGTACCCTTGGTTGAGTTAACGAGCATTTTCCATGCAAAGGTGTATGCTATAAGCCGGTGCATAGAAATAAACCTCCATCGCAACTATCGCATTGAGCGTATAGTCATTCTTAGCGATAGTTAAGCGGCGCTAAAGGCGATCTCCTCTTACGAGATCAAGTCGCTTCTAGTGCAGGAGTGCAGGGAGAGGCTGAATAGGCTTGCGGAGAGAAACCAGGTACACCTGATATGGGTGCCTGGTCACAAAGGTATAGCCGGCAATGAACTGGCGGACAAGCTCGCCCGCTCCGCAGCCTCCACCAGGATGGTAGAACCCGGACCCTTTACGGGAGTGGGTCCCCACACCATGAAGGAGCTGCTCCATAAAAAGGAAAGAGCAGGCAGGGAAGAGCATTGGCGACAAACTCATAGTATGAGACACGCCAAGCTGCTAATGGGAGGTTACAACCTGAAAAGGTTCAAAATCGTAATAAACCTCCCCAGGAGCAAACTCAGGCTGTTAGTCGCATGGTATACTGGCCACTGTAAGCTGAATAGGAATCTGCACAGCATGGGCCTATCAACTTGCGCCAACTGCCGTTTCTGTGGCAGGGAGCCTGAAACTCCGGAGCATCTGTTGATCGACTGCACAGCAGTCTGTAGACGCAGAGCCAAGGCCCTTGGAGTTTTGTTTCCGGATAGGGATCGCATTGCCTCGCTAACGCCAAGCAGTCTACTGGACTTCATTAATGGGCTGGGGCTAAGCGAGTCAATGTGAGTAAGGAGAGGGCACAATAGACCAAAGGTCGCAGTGCATTCCTCATCATCATTCATTCATTCATTCACCCCTACTGAGCTTCTGCTTCGCTTTGTGTCAGACATTTGTTTTGATAGAAAAGTTGGGTATATGATTTTATAGGAATACGTTCAAATCAAAGTAATATGCAGCATAGCTAAACGAAATTTCTTCCAAGCCTGATAGTAACACCATATATAGCGTAACGTTCAATGTGGATACCGGTTGCTTTTCGATTCGTTGTTAATGTATAAATTGTCTCGTAAAGCGAGGAAAGTAGAAAGCCAGACTTGTTAAGACGGAAATTTTGTTGGGGATAGAATATTTACTTAGCCTGAACCCTAATACAGATATTTAAAAAGGAAAATAGATGAAAGCATAAGAGAATATACAGCAGTCTCAAATAGTTTTGTCAATACGGGCTGCCACTATTGGTATTTTTCATTAAAATCTTTGATAGAACAGGCTACTAAGCGTATGCTTAAGGACTAATAAAAAGATTGCAAATTTTAACATTACTTTTAGAGGGTATAACATTTATATCGAAATAAATGAGATATCAGTAAAACAGACATGTAATTGTTAAATACATTACTTATTAAACAAAAGCAAAATTATTTAATAAACATATTTTAAGCTGGCAATAATACTTTAAAACTCGCCATTTTGTTTTGCCTTTTCACCACTTGGGTGCATAGAAAATTTCAAGAAGGCGAAGACTAAGTCTGTTTCAATTTTCAGATTGGATTGGAATTTAGACCAGATTTTAAAGATTGCGAATGTTTTTTATTAAAAATATATAGTGATATGTATTTGCATATGATTTGTGATTGATTTAAATGGAAAGGTATGACTTGTACTGTTGCAGTTATGATATTAAAAGAACAACATCAAGAGGGAATAAATTAACGTCTTCGTATCAAGTGTGGTAGAAAAGGCGTTTATGTATTTTTCAACTATTGGAGACAGGGTATGCGACGGTGTCAGAGCTTAGATATATAAAGAAACGTATTTTAAATTTTCTAAATCTGGAGCAATAATATAACTAATAAGAAAAAGTAGAGATATAGTGTATATAGTTGACTTAAAGTTACATAAAAACGAAATCGGGGGTGCCAAAGCGATAAGAAAACGCGAGTGGAGAATTAGTGGTGAATGACGAATGTGTGGGCAAATGTGTAGGTTTGTATATGGAGCAGGGTGATGGAGATATGGATTAAGATATATTTTATCTTTTTTATGTATGCTGAAAACTATTTTTTATATTTCTCTTTTAATTAATCAGATTTTGTTGCCGTATATATTTTCCTTAAAATATACAAATTTATTTTTATCGGTTTAATTTACCAAAAGTGATGTTTTTCTAAACTGTCCTCTTCGTGTTATCATGCAAGTTTTCGTTCGTATTGTAAGTAGTAAGATGCAACGTAAAAAAGCAACGGCGCCGACGTTGACGCACCCATTGAACGTGAAAAAAAATATTGTATAGGTATTGGAAGAATGTAAATATATCCAATAACTCTTTAAAAACTGCAATTATTAAACTTATTAAATAAAAATAATTTCAATTAACTTAACGTTGCGCTTTATATTCCGATAATGTATTTATCCCTATATAGTTATTAGTTCTTAAAGCATTAAAATGCTAACTCCTCGTTCTTATATATATGATTATAGTTTACATTTCTTAATCATTTAGAATCGTGAAGGTGCAGTAAAAACAACATTACAAGAAATATTAGAAATCGTAAGCACCTTCTCTGAGGAAAATAACATGAACAACGATGCCACCTGCACGTCCTGGAAGTCTTAAGGATCCGGAAATTGCCGATCTTTTTTATAAACATGATCCAGAAAAAATATTCGAGGACTTGCGTGAAATTGGTCATGGCTCGTTTGGCGCTGTTTATTATGCGCGATGCAATCTTACCAAAGAAATCGTGGCCATTAAAAAGATGTCCTTTTTGGGCAAACAGAGCCTTGAAAAATGGCAGGATATTCTTAAAGAAATCAGGTTAAATGTGCATTCAAAACTATTATAGTACACCACTAATATATTAATTTGTTTTAATTTTTTAGATTTCTTCGTCAATTGAATCATCCGAATACCATAGAATACAAGGGCTGTTATCTACGTGAATCAACAGCGTGGTTGGTAATGGAATATTGTGTTGGCTCGGCTTCAGATATTATTGAAGTACATAAGAAGCCTTTACACGAGGACGAAATCGCTGCGATATGTGATGGCGTTCTGAACGGCTTAAGTTACTTACACAGTTTGGGGCGCATACATAGAGATATAAAAGCGGGCAATATTCTTCTCACAGATAATGGTATTGTTAAATTGGCGGATTTCGGTAGCGCTGCTATTAAGTGTCCAGCTAACAGTTTTGTGGGCACTCCGTATTGGATGGCCCCGGAAGTGATTCTAGCTATGGATGAGGGTCAGTATGATGGTAAAGTTGATGTGTGGTCCTTGGGTATTACTTGCATTGAATTGGCTGAACGGAAACCACCATATTTTAACATGAATGCAATGTCTGCTCTTTATCACATTGCTCAAAATGATTCTCCAAATTTATCCGTAAGAAAAACCATATATATATTAATATTTGAACTTGTTTTAAATGGCTAAAATATATTTTGCAGAAAAATGAATGGTCAGATACATTTTGCAATTTTGTTGAATTGTGTCTAAAAAAAATGCCTGTGGAGCGACCTTCGTCAACGAAATTGCTAAAACACGAATTTTTGACACAGCCACGTTCAGACATTGTGTTGCTGGAATTGATAGCTCGTACAAAAGCTGCAGTACGTGAATTAGATAATTTAAATTATCGTAAAATGAAAAAAATACTAATGGTCGATACCTGCGAGACTGAGAGCGCCATAGGCGATACGGACGATACACAGGATGAGCATGCTGGCGGTGATAGCAGCAAGAGTAATAGTATTACTTCAGAACACTCCATACATTCGGTGGGTGTGTCGGCGGCCAGTAGTCAAGTAGTACAGCAATCCCAACTTTACTTTAAGTGCATAAGTACGTCATTAATTTCTTCCATTTTTTTTTACAGAGCTCTTCGTCGAATTCTATTCCCACCACTCAAAATCACATATTGACACAACAGCAGCATATTGCTGTGAATTATCAGCAACAAGCAGCTGCTGCGGCAGCGGCAGCGGCGGCGGCGGCGGCGGCGGCGGCTGCAAGTGGAGTTGCGGCACGAAATTCATCACGACAAAGAAATCTGCCGCCACTACCTAATATAATGCACAATATGAACAATAATGTTACACCAACAAATTCGACTTCCGTTGTACCAGCACCTATGATGCCTGTATCGTCCGCAAGTCATTCAGCAGGAGGGGGTTCCCCTGCTGCTACAGCGAATATGGGAACAGGCATGTTATCTCAAGCAAGCGGTGTTTGCGTGGGCAGTGCGGGTGGTGCTGGCGATCGAATGCCTCGCTATTTGTCATCACCTGCCGCCGCAGCCGCAGTATATGCTGCATCGTCACAGCAAGCCATCTCTAATGCCGTCAATGAGCATGGACCTAACAATTTTGCCACTATTCGGACTACAAGTATTGTAACAAAGCAACAGAAAGAACATATGCAGGTAAATCATTTATCAGATAGTTGGTTTTGGTTATGTATCTCTCGCCATTTAATCATTTTCTAAATAATATGATTTCAATAACTTTATTGTATTATTCATGCGATACCCAGCATTTATATTTGAACAACAGCCAACAAAGTTATTTGAAATCAGTAAAAATGTGTATGGAGTTAAATTTTAGTTTTTTAAACAACTGTTTATATAAAACTTATATTTATAATCTTAGGATTTCTATTATTTTTTTTTTTTTTATATCCTCGTTTACTGTTAGTTTTTTCTTCACTGACTTAATCACTATGATGTTTTCTTCTTATTTTTTAAGTTAATTTAAGAAAAGTAATAATAACACAATTCGAATACTATTATTTTAGCCAAGCCCATACACTATTTAATTTTCTTTTAAGCCAAATTTACAAAAGTTGTTTACAAAGACCGTTTCATTGACTCATTGATTCATTTAAAATATGTGAAAAACACAAAGCAAACTGAAATTAATACGACATTATTCTTAATAGGAACCATACTCCTATGCTCTGTGTCCATCCACATGCGCTAAAAGTGGCCACTGTACAATTTCATAAATGAGTTGAAAATTTCCACAAAAGACGAATTTTGAAATCGCAAGTTGGCCGAATTAGAACCCAGATGGCCCACAATAACTTTTCCAGTAACAAAACTGCCGAATTTTAAGTTAAACCTCTTCCCATCCATTATGAGATATGAACTATAATCAGTATTATTTATTTATGCGACTTCATACGGAGTTCTCAAATACCTTAACAGGTGCTGATGTTTCTAAGCTATCAAATTAAAGACAAGACGCACTTTAAATCATCCTGCAGTTTACCCAATTTGCTTGATAAAACTCTTAATAGGGGTGTGGGCTTCTATTTTGCTTCATGCTTGTAATTTATAAGTACTTCTTGTCTTGGAACAGTATAAGTATCTTAATCTCCCACCATCTGATGCATTTCATTGGTATCGTTTTTGTTTGTTGATTAAATGTGCTTTGTTTGTGTGCTTATAAAATTTAAGGTATTCTTGTATAACGCTTTGTATTTAATGAACACGTTGCTATTGCTAAGTCCGAAAATATTGTTACTAATTCATTCCACTAAATGAGGACCAGTCAATAGTCCTTCTACTCGATCCGTACCTTATAAAGTTTTTGTTTTGCTGAGGAACTGTTCACTGTCTTGCATATTTCTTGATACTCTTAATATGTGCAGACCAAATTTGAATGTTAACGATTATTCGTATAATTTGCGCCCAAAATGAGACATTAGAACCTGATTTTAGTGCTTAGTTATATTTAATAGATCGTTAAGAAAAAACAAAACGAAATTTGACGTATTTTTATACTCTTGCAACATGTTGCTACAGAGTATAATAGTTTTGCTCACCAAACGATTGCAAATAGCACTTAAATCTAAGCGAGTTTTGGTGAAATTTCGTGTGCGCGTTCCTTGGCAAAAAGAAAATTACCGAGTTTATAGATGGTTTCGATCGGACAACTGTCACGCCCACAAAGGCCATTAACCGAAAGATATAAACTGTAATTTAGCTCAGGGAATTTTTTGGAATTTTGAAAAATTCGTGGAGCCACACTCTAATAAGTTTAATTTATATATATCTTAAATCACTTAATCTACAACAACCTAGCACAAATATTATAAGAACTCCTATTGACAGTTTGAAGATAAACCCGCTCAGTCCCTGTTACTGTTAAAATGCCTGAGACATTAACTTTTACAAGCGAGATGACATAATAGGACTTTGATGCAGTGCGGCACGGCCTACTTTTAGGTGAAAACACATATCTCGAGACCCCCGACCGATTTCAACCAAATTTGGTATAAGGCATTCGTCAGACACACATACTTCCCATATAAAACAATTTTAAATTCCATCTCATTCTTTCCATTCGAGCGTACAAATCAAGATGCAATTATAATAACGGGATAAAACTTTGCACGCTTTAATCCTTTCAAGCTGCAAGAGTATGAAATTTTCGGATATAATGTTTGTTTTTAATATTTAAAGCTCTTAACTAGCCATTAGACATAAAGTGATCAACTACCGTGCTTCTAAAAATAGAAGAATCAGGAATATTGTTTTCCTTTTCATACCTTGCGATGTAAGAATAACTTGACTAGAAATTAAAAATTTACATTAGTTCTCGGAGCATATTTTTCATAATCCGTATTCATGGTAGACTTTCATGTAGAACGGAATTTCATTTGTACGAATGGATGAATGTTATTTCATAATCCCTATGAAATATTCAATTTATTAGGATCATAGAATTGTAGTTTTTAAAGGGTTAAAATAATTATAGCGTGTTGGCACAGTGCTTACATCAAATCCTGTATAAAATAAACGCATTCCGAAAGTGTCATTAAAGTGAATATGTAGAGAATCCAACAAAGCATACTGAACTGAAATGGAATCATTCGCTATCTAAAACTATAGATTTGTGCGTTAAATAAAAACATTAAAGTTACTTGGCTCTAACCGCCTATTGTCTGTTTGACATGATTTTCTCATTGCTGAGTTTTCAGTTAAGCTCATCAAAAGATAGACAACGCTTTTTTTAATCGAATTAAAATTGTTGAGTGGAAAAGCTTTTCGTAATTGAACGTTATACAATTTTGGATTTCGTTATCAAAAAAGCCGGTTACTCAAAACAAATTCACTATATGTATATCTTCGTGAATTTTTGTCCAATCCCGTTCGGTTACTTAATTCTTCGAAAAATAAAGATTATTGAAGTAAATGTATTTTACGTTAGCTATCAAACAATTTTATGTGTTATTGTTTTTGGTTTCTTATATTGGGATAATTGGGACAATCAGTTCAATATGTTTAGTCCTGCATTGTATTAGTCGCATAATTTCCGCAGTGAAATAATTATTCTTTACCTGTTGTGCAGGAGGAAATGCATGAACAAATGTCTGGCTATAAACGAATGCGTCGCGAGCATCAAGCTGCGTTACTGAAGCTCGAAGAGAGGTGTAAATTGGAAATGGAGGCTCATAAGGGAGCATTAGATAAGGAATACGATAATCTGTTATACAACTTCACACGGGAATTGGAGCGCTTAGAGGTTCGAATTTGATCTGTAATTTTCATTGTGAAATTTTCTCTCTTAACATGTTTTTTTTTTGTTTGTTTATTACTTTCTTAGGCGAAGCATCAGCAAGACTTAGAACGTCGTCAAAAGCAAACAACCGCGGCGGAAAAGAAACTTTTCAAGGAGATTTCTTTGAAACAGGAAAGTGAACGTAAAGCCTTTGATTTAAATCGCAAAAAGGAGTATAAGGCAAATAAAGAACGATGGAAACGTGAACTATCGATGGATGAATCGACGCCGAAACGGCAACGTGACTTGACGTTGCAATCACAGAAAGACAACTTGAAGCAAGCAGAAGCACAAGAGGAACAACGTTTGCTGAGAGTACAAAAACAGTATATCGACTTGGAAATGCGGAAATTTAGAAGAAGACGCCTAATATCTCTTCACGAGCTCGAAGACCAGTTATTGCGTGATGTAAGTCATTACAACTCCACATATCTTACATCTTCTTAGGCTAATGTGAACTTTCATATTTCTAGGAATTAAGCAAAAAGCAACATCAGTTGGAGCAAGCGCATGCTATTCTGCTGAAACATCATGAAAAAACGCAGGAACTAGAATATCGTCAGCAAAAAAGTGTACATCAGCTTCGCGAGGAGCAGGTAAGAAAATGTATCCATACGGAGCTAGATACTAACTATACTATATAGTTTAAATTATAAACCGCCCCCAGCACCTATTCGATTCCGATTTAGCTTCTTCTGCTGATTGTCTAGTATGCAAACTGGTTCTGTGAACGCAGAAATAAAAATCTATGATGCGAATATGCATTTAGGAAGCACACTGCATCGTTGGCCCCTAGCTTATTCCTGTTGAAGAGCAGAGGTATAAATCAGCACAATTTCGTTCTGACTGCTGCAGCAGGTTAAGCTTCCACTTATCCAGAAAGGACACTGACATAAAAATCATATGTCCTCTAGTGCAAAGAGTCCTCGAATGACACTAACTACCTCAACGCACCTCTTCCTTTGGTTCGACCCCCTCGAATCAGCCTGTTTTAGGGACCTACCACTAAGTGTTTTCGATGACACTTGACAACAACTGCAGCCACCGCAGGTCTCAGTGCATAAATTAATAATAATCTATCCATCTCTCTAGTAGTAGAAGGGGAAACGAATCTATACGGAAATAAATTTTGAAATCAATATTTAATTAGTTCTCATTGGCATTCAATTCTTAGCATCCTTGCAAGCGCGATCATGTTTTAGATTACTTCATTAGGTATTTGGTATTAGGAAAAATACAAAGAACTGCGACACTATGACGTTGTCTGTTTAGGGATATATCTAAATACCCCTTTTTAAGTCACTATGATGTTATCCATTAGTTACAAATAGTAAACATCAGTGCTGCACTTAGCGTCGTAAGAAGAAAAATCTTTGGACGAGGTGAAACTGTTATTCTTAGCTCATATAGTTTAGTAAAAGATTCGTTATGGTATAAGAAATAAATATTGTCATCTAAAATGGAAAATAACGTAAAAAAACAGTTCATCTATTTACAGGACAAGGAAAAAAACGATATAGAATAGAAATTACTCACATTGAAACGACATTTCAATTTTGTGTTATTTAATTCTGATTTATGCTGATGTGGCGACATAGTTAATTCTATAATCCTTTTACAGATAAACACTCAGCACGATACGGAACTGAAGAATCAAAATGACTATATGGAGCGAGTTAAAAAAGAACTCCTGCGGAAACACGCTCTTGAAATCAGACAACATCCTAAAAGTTTAAAGGTTTGTATACATCACAGACTAACTTCACAATTCTTCTTTATATATGATAACTAAATAAATAATACCTAACGTCAGCAGATATATAAAATTATGAAAAAATATATTTAAAAAAAATGTAGTCATAGAATATAATCAGCATGCACAAATTTGCTTCAAAGTACAATTACAAAAACGCGAGCAACTACAACCACAACTCTAAAAGTGCTCATTAAGGAGGTTATAAGTTTCTAAAAATATTAATATATTTAATGCCAATTTGCACGACCCATTTCCACTTATTTACAATCAACGTTTGTTGAATTTTTATTACTCTTGTGCATAATTTTTTTTTACACTTTTAATTTAGCAAAAAGAACTGCAAATCCGTAAACAATTCCGCGAAACTTGCAAAACTCAGACAAAACAATATAAACGCTATAAGGCACAAATTCTCCAGACCACACCAAAAGAACAACAGAAGGAGGTTATAAAACAATTGAAGGAAGAGAAGCATCGAAAATTAACACTTCTCGGTGAACAGGTAAATAAATATAAAACACAACGTACTTTAAATTATATTGCATTTGAACTACTTTCTAGTACGAACAAAGCATCGCTGACATGTTCCAAAGTCAGAGTTACAAATTGGATGAGACCCAAGTGATTGAGTGCCATCGTACCAACGAGCAATTAGAGTACGAACTTGATGTGCTCACTGCCTACCAAAATAAAAACAAGAAACAAGCTCAGGAGCAACGTGATCGTGAGCGTAAAGAGTTGGAAAACAGAGTAAACGTTCGTAGAGGTTTACTGGAGAGCAAGGTAAAGTGACGCGAATGTTAATATAATTGAGAAAATGCGCATATATTTTATTTAATGCAGATGAATGCGGAGTTACAGCAGTTCAATCAAGAGCGAGCTGAACGTTTACGTATCAAACAAGAAAAGCATGCCAGAGAACTGGAAGCTTTCGATCAGGAATCGCTTGCGTTAGGTTTCAGGTGAGAATATGGGAATTTAGAAAATTATATTTAAGAAAATGGCGCATAATAATACTTATTACGGTCATTTATAACTAAAATTGTATAAATTTCCAGCTAAAAACAGTTTCATATAAAAAACTGCATACAATTTTAGGCTATTTCCATAATAAAATTAATATTTCATACCGTTTCGAATTCTTTGGAAATTATTATTTTAATGACAAATATATTAAATGTTTGTGTGAAATAAAAGTTCTTCACCAATAAATTTGATAAATCCGAATTTACTTCATCATGTAGGTCGCGTGGTAAAAGAAGTTATCGTGTGGTTTCAATTCAACCTTATTTTTAGATACAACTTTAGGGTAAAATTCAATATGTATGCACATATTTTAATTTTATACTACGTACTTATAATGCATCAGTTATAAAGTATTTATACGTATTTTTGTTTTGCTCTATTTCACTTTCAGCGCTCTATCACTCAGCGAGGTGTCGCGTGAAACATACCCCGACGAGGAGGGTAGCTTATCAGGGTCCATGATCAGTTTAGCGCATAGTAATAGCTCTACAAGTTTTCCGGCTGGCTCCCTATAGCATAAAAACACTAATAGGTATAAAAACGGCAATTTTATTAAAACTAACATAATTTCAATAACAAAGAAAGGATTTCGTAATTCTAGTGATGATGGTAAAAACCAAGTAAAAGAAGTAATGTAAAAAAAGAAACCTAAAAAATATTAGAACTAAACACTAATAATAATAACGAATACATTAAAGAAGAAGAAAGTATGAAAGGTATAAACAGTGAGTGAAGCAAGAGTAATAATAAAATGCAATTAACAAAATTAAATGTATGCCACTGATTGCAACAAGCAAAATATAAACAGCAATAATAATACATATTAGCAGTTGCCGCCGGTTCATATTTTTATATTTAAGTTATTAAATTACAACAAAATTGCAATTTAAAAACACAGTAAAACACAGTAAGACATGGAAAAGTAATTAATTATCATTAAAGAAAACATAGGCATTAGTGGCGAGTTTCTTAAGCTGCAAGGCTTTGAATAAGATAATCAAAAAGAGGCGTTACAAACTAGGACGCTAGTTTTTTTATAATGCAGTATAATAGCGCTATAAAGAAATACCATAAAAAATACCTACACTGTCGTATGTCCATATGTCCGCAAGAATATTCGCTTACATAACATATAAACGATTGTATATGCATATAAAGCTGGCGTGAAAATGGCATTTCCTTCTATATGTTTGCAAGATATGGAATTTGGCTAATGTGCGATGGAGAGATGTATGCAATTGCATTGTACTATAGAACTATCTTTCGTATAGACTGATATAGTCGAGTTTCGGTACTCATATATAGGTTTAGAATTCGTACACCATATACATCCAACTGTATATTCCAAAATTCCCTGTGTCCAGTACTTATTGTAACGATTTCTTTGCTTGCAATAGCATGGGCAATTCTTCATATTTTTCTTGCTGTGATATTACATATCAAAGAGTGCAACATCTTGATTTATGTTGATGATATGTGTATGTGAGTATACAATCAGAAACAAAATGGAATTGAATTATATATGTTTTTGTTCAAACATTAGCCTGTCTGTCTGTCAGTTGAGTCTAGTCCCCTTCGGTAGATATTTTGATCTTTTGAAATTTTGTTGAAATACCTTGATATATGTAGAACTTAACGCTATCGGAAAGCTCAATTCCAGTAATCATAGCGCAGAAGAAAAAATTTAAATTGAGAAATTTACATGGAATTTATTTTACATTTTTTATGTATGAAAATTCTCTGAAGCATCATTTCAATGCATATTTTGGTCTTAAAAGCAACTCAACAGTGTGAGCTAAGGATTCAACTACGAAGTGACTTGGTAATACTTGTTTTAAAGCCAAGGGTAAATAGTACGAGTATAATGTAAATAAAAGCTAGTAGTATTTGTTATTTATGCTCAACGGTTGTAGGCGCTCATTTGCAAAAGTTTAAAATTTTTAGTTTCTAGACGTTTCGATGTTTTTTTTATTCGTTAATTTATTTTAACAATTAGTGCAAAGAGTCCAGTTAAATCTTCGGCCATGGTCAATTATATACGCGAGGCGGTTGAAATACCGGGTTGGCGCCATTGGCTCACTTAGTATCGCCAGATAATTGTGTACGCCTCACATTTGGAAACTTTGCTGCTTAAATATGTGGTTGAGTTAACATTCCATTAAACTGAATTTGAACTGTGACACAACTCGTGCTGTTCTGTAGAACTGTAAATTCCTTTTAATCATTGGATAATGCTGAAAGGTCGAAGCAAGTTTTAGGGATTCGTGAATTTTTCAATATTGTAAGTTTATATTATTCCTGGAATACTTTTTAATTTTGAAACGAAAATAACTTTTTCCCTCGAATTAAATTTGGAATGTTAATGATTAGGATGCGGTCGGCTATCGTCACTGAGCCAATAGTAGATATGTACTAGAGTTTGTCATACTTCATATTCGCCATTAACTACATATTTTGATTGTATTGCTTTGTGATTGCGATTTCGCTTTGTTATTTTGAGCCGTTCATATTTTCATATTTTATCAAAAGTTATAAATATGAGAGCATGGAAAAAGTAAATATATATATCAAGAAATTCAAGAATTAATAACAAAATGGAAAGGTAAATTAGAATATTTAAAATAAAATTAATTTTTTGAAAATTAACAATTAGCCAAAATGTTGTGTTAATATAATATTACGTTATTTTAGTAATACAAATTAATATTGTAAATTTGTTCATGTTTTTTTTTTTTTTGTTTTGTATTATTTTTGTTGTTGAATTGTGAGGCGAAGAAGGTTTGTTGCCGCAACATTTATCCTAGCCACCGATTAATGAATTGCTTTGTACGCCATTTGTTCAGTTTTGTTCAGAGTTTAAGAAATATATAATTGCGCATACAACGCCACAACTTTATACAGATTTATAAAACAAAATGAACAGCATTAAGCTAATTAATAAAGCTGCCGAAAAAACAAATATGCAGAGCTTTTGAGCATATTATTTGAGTATGATGTGAAACGCCCACTAAAACATAAACAATGTACAGTACTTTATTACGAATATTTTAAATATAATATTATAATGTTTATCGAGGAAAGGATCGCGACCATTGTAAATACATTTGACTGGCGAACGAGCCAGTCATTGAAGTATTGCAGCACCATTATTCTGCCTAATTCTACGTAATGAGAATTTCAGACGATTCACTGGAAAATTAAATAATTACGGTTTAATGCTGTTGTTGTTGTTCCTTTCCTCTGCTTCAGTAAATATTTACTTTAAATATTCTAAGATCTACAAAATGTAATTAAATATGCAAAGCAATTTCCACATATGAAAGTGTGTAAAATAGTTTCCACGCCAGCAAAAATCAACCCATTATTAAAATAACATAAACAAAGCAAATCTAAAACACATTTTTAGTAGTTTAGTTTTGTAGTAACATAAACTTTGTAATAATACTATACAACAAAAATAAATTCATATACATACCTACACATATACTATATATATATATATATATTTAAAAAACAACAACAAAAGTTAGAAACGTATTAAGGAACAATAAGAAAAACTTTATGTTAAAAATATTGAAATTCAAATTTATTTTATTTTTATGCTAGATATAATAAAATCGAAAATAACAAATTAATAAGTCTATAAAAATAAAGACGGCAAAAAATCACATACATATATATTGGAAATTATTTTTGTTGTAGCTAATAAAATATAGTGTTCTAAACTAAGGAAGATCACAGCCTGCGCACAAGTATCCCATATCCAGATTAAGCTGTTTAAAATATATATCTTTTTTTTAACTGAGCATTTCAATCAACATCTCAATAGCTCTACTACTTTAGAGTTACACAACAGTTAAATAAACTACAAAAAATTTATAGTGATGGAACTGATACAAAAATATTTGATATTGGAACGGAGCTCAAGGGTTCACACATTATCATGGAAGAGCTATGAAGGAACGAAAAGAGCTTGGAAAGAAAGACAGAAATACTATATCCCTATTAAGGTTTGCAGCTCCACTCAGTTGAATTAAAGTTAAAGTTATTTATTTTCAGAACAAAATTCAATTAAGTTCCTGTTTATAAAAGAGTGAATAAATGAACTCAAATGTTGCTCAAAGAACTAATATCCTGCCTATACGAAAAATATTTCATGATTACACAAATCCATTGGAACTTTCTAGCCCAAAAAAGCTAAAGTTTTATTGACAATTAAAATTTTCCATCTTCTTGCTGACAGTAGTTATTATAAAGACAGCTTAAACAATTTTAACTTTCGCAGAACACGATATCTGTGGTTGTTAAGGAGGTTTTAAATATTATGAGTTTAAGAGTAATTTTAAGTTAGTTTAAGAATACTTCAAATATTATATATTCAGGCTTTGAAACCGTAACATTGCTCAAATGAGAACAATAACACTACGTTGTCACTACCGAAGGCGGCACATCGGTCACTAACGGAAGCATTATGAACGTGTTTGAGGGTATCCCTATGAACGGCATTATCTGATCCAATTGCTAAATTTTCGTTTATTAGATGTTTAGTATCATTGGCTACTAGTAGAATAATTCAGGGCTGTGCTCAGAATGTTTATGGTACAATAGGAAAAATAATCATAGCTAGCATGTTGACGCCGTTAGGCTCGCGGTGGTTGCTCACTCGAAACTAACAGGGTAATCGTAAAGCATTCATTGCTGGCTGTTGTAACCTTTGCATTTGTTGTTGGTTTAGAAATATTTTTACTCCGGAGTTAATTTTTTTGGCCCCCTCTAACTTAAACAAACTGCTTTAAACTTTATTTTGTAAATAATTATTTTAATTCATTCAATAAACCGAGAATTGTAAGAGTGCGATTTATTTCGCTATCACGGTAGACAAGTCTAAATATATAAACGGGTCCTCCAAAATTATAAACGAGATCTGAAAACATTGAATATCCTATAAGAGAATATCACTGTATATTGCAATGCCTTCAACCAATTTGTTAGTTTAGATTATAACTTCACATAACATAAAATAGATCATAGATAGAGCGGTAATATTAAAAGAACAAAGGTACTTATATATTTTATTTGGAATATATTTTATTTTAATTTACAATAAATAGTTATTTGTTTTTTTATAATCGTAATATAATTTAGCAATTGATTATGACATTAAATCTTTCATAAAACTATGCTTATTAATAATTTTTGTGGTGGCTATAATAAATTCAACATTATTATCCTCTTGTTGTGATAGAAACCTTAGGGCCGCGATTTCCGCAAAAGTACAACCGCCCACAAAGAATACCAAAATAATACGTGGAATGTTCAGAGCGGAACCATCTATCGGAGTAGATGAGTTGTGACGACCGCTTATACCTATTAGTTGAGCTTGGAAATCTTCAAATGTTGGACCTGGTAAGTTATTAATTTGACTCTTCAACGTTTGCCATCCCAAAGGTTTCAAAGTCTGTTCTACGATGCGAGCAGTTAGTGGTGCATAAAAACTATGAACATAACTAATATCCTTTGGCTCTATTTCAACGACATCTTCCACTGTTAAACTAAGAGTCTAAGATAAAAAATTATTATTATGGTATGTTTAAGAAAAATGTTGATTATTTATTACTGACCTTGCGTAAAACCGCATAAGCACGGGATTCTGATTGAGTGTACAAAAGACCAGCTTTTTCCAAATTACTTATTTTAAGCAGAACATTTAATCCGTACACCTGAACTAACTCACGTTTGTAATAATTCAAAACCTGAGAAGATAATGTGAATTCCTTTTAAACACAAATTTGTATATAAAACTTTACCTTCTCTTTAAATCCAGATGCCGCCGAGCATTGCATCGACATTAGTCGTAAAACATTTTCAAGGTCACTCTTTTTCGCAATCATATCTTCAATATAGGCACTGGCTTTGTCAGTGTCCTCGCACATCATAAACTCTTGCTCGGCTGCTAGATCATCGGAGAACTCGAAAGTATCTACTTTTTTGCGAATAATTTCTGCGATTGTTGTATGCACTGCCACTGATTGTTTTTGTGCTAACAATGCTGGCAATTTGTCTACAAAGCGTTTCATATCCTGTACCGAGGTATCCTGTGCATTTGTATTCATTTGCGCACTAATCTCACGAGCATTGCGTGCTAAAATTTTTCCAACTTCATTAAAGTTTTTATTCCTCAATTCAGCGAATAATTTTTCACCAGAATTCATGAAGAATGTTTTTTTGTCAGAGACAAACTGCGTTTGTGTTGTGTTTTGCTCTTCTACACTTGAGCAGAAAAGTTCTGCTGGCAGGGCAAGTTGATTATTTTTTATGCCGAAAAATTCATCAATTAACCCTTCATATGTGAGCTGTGTTGCCACAGCACTTAAAATATCTATTGAACGATCAAGCAAAATAATTTGATCTATCACACCTTTGTCTCCATTCAGCATTTTTTCTTCGGCACCTAATTGTTTTGCATGTTCCCATATTCTTTGCGAATGTATACCTTTTCCATAGATTTTAGGTATTTGTCCATAGAGCCGTTGTAACTGCACTAAACCTACAGCTGCCTGGTACAACACTGTTGGATCGCCATCAACTGCTACATCACGAAAAGCAAAAGGTAATTCCATGGACACAGTATCAACGTCCAAAGGAAAGAAGTTCCATTCTAATTCTTTTATTTGTGTAAAGTGTTGATACACTTTCAAGTTCTCTAAATGTTTGATGCATAAGCATGATCGCCTTGGCACAAAAAATATGTGAAACTGTCTGTTTTTATCCAGATTCTTTTTAACATGTTCAGCAATTATGTCCATAATTCGTACATGTGTTCGCACAATATATATAATGTTAGATGCATCCCGAGGTATTTGTGCGTCTAATTTTAATTTGAGAAGCTTAATATTCCGTTCCGAAAAAAGCGAAGGAGAAGCAATCAACCCAATAGGCCCCAGAATGTCTTCATCTAATATTAGAAGTTTGGATCCATCAATCTGCTCTAAAAGATTTACAATCTCTTTACATGCTGCCTCCTGCAGCAATTGAATATTTACACGCCGGCTTTGAAGATATTGGAACATTTGTACGAATGTATTAATATGTTGTTATTTTTACTTAAACGAAAACAAGGCGTTTTTCATTGCCGAAAAACAGCTGATAAGCATGAAGTTTTAATCATCAAGTTTCTTTAGTAATGTTAGACCGTATTTACACAAGAATAGTTTTATTGCGCATTATTACGAAATTCCAACTTAAATTTTTTTTACGTTCTATTTAGGTGAAACACAATAATATTTTTCATGATCTGCCTTTTATAATTATTCATCCTTTTATAAAATGTAATTATTATATGTTTATGCATATTTAAATAGATATTTGCATATTGTATACACAAAACCTTAAACAAATATAAAAAGGAAAATCTATTTCGTTATGTCCTCGCCGAATGTCCAGCAAAACAGTACAGAAATACATGAAATTGTTCCCATTCCGATTATTATTACAGCGGAGATTTCTTTTTGCAAATTCAGTGTAGATTTGCAATTATATACGATGAAATAAATTTCAATTCACTTTCTTTTTGTAAACTACATTTCAAAATTGAAACAAATATTTGACAGATGTGATTGTTTGTCGAAAAGTTTCAAAATCTAACAAAACAAAAATGAGTGAAAAGCGTTAATGGACAGATCTAAGGGTGATCATCGCGTTATAGTATGTATTTAGCAATTTGGTATTGTTAACAAAATTTTATAGTTGTTGGAATTAGAAAAATAAAAAGGTGTATAGCCATTAAATTGGGACTTTTATTTAACAATCCAGGGATCGAACTCAAAAGTGAGTTATACCATGTTCAGACCAAATATTTAAAAGATTAGATTACATTTAAGCATTTCATAACCCAACAGTATTCTCACTGCCGTTAGAAAGATCAAACAGCTGTTATTGTCATTCAAGAATTCACATCGCTTAATATTTATCAAAAGAAAAGATTGTCATATGGTATTTTGAAATAAAAGCCGTCTTTTTTTTAATATTTTCCATATAATAGAAATAATGGATGCATTTTTCATTTGTTCAGTCGATTTTCAGGTGAAATTAGATTCATTGCTTTAAAAAAATTTGTTTGTTTACCTTTTTTCCCTTTGTAGTGTCTAAATCAGCTGTGATAATGTATCAGATTTCCAGTGCTGAAAAGTAGATTGCTTAAAATCAGAGTCGCACAGAGAGCGTGGATCAGTTTCAAATTATTTCAATGAAGTGATTTGAAACTGTCACTTTTATGTGACGATATCGTGATAAATTTGTAAGATTAGTGGGATAATCCATTCAACAGCCGACATCGTGTGATTAAGTGTCGGTCTGAACATGGTATTAGAAGGTAGATTTATCAAGAGCACGAACGACGATAATAATAATTAAAAAGATATTCACAAACAAACTGAAATTGCTTCTGAATTTTGGATACAAATTATCTTATATAGGGGCTTAGTTTACCTGAATCATTTTGAAAGTTGGGTAAGTTTGAAGTCCAGATGCAAACTTGGAATTTGTTTGATACATCCATAGTCACATCTTTAACAGCCCAGTCCAAAAAGAGCACGATTCTTCTTCTTGATTGCTCCACGTAAAAACTAAAAACAAAAACTGTCGCTTTTACAATTACCTATGACAGGTGATTTCTTTTTTCTCATCGATAGCAAATGCATTTATCAAAATTCGAAATATAAGATAATGTTCAATTTTTATGACGAAACATTAGTTAAAATATTTTCCAAATTATCGTATAAAAAATAAAAATAATGATATATATATTCTGTCAATGATGGTGCACACTTTTAAGAACACCATGGAGTTGAGCCTTTATACGATATTAAGTGCGGCCAATTCCATATTGTTTTCTTTTCTAAACCAAAGTTTAAAGAGCGTACGGTCATGGTTTTCTGAATGGGCGATAAAATGTTCGCTTGAGTTTGGTTTAATTCAAATGATTCAGAAATAAATTTGCTGACTTTGTTGAAGTTAAAGGAAAAACTATGGAAGTGAATTCTTCGACGGATCCCATGCGAGTAGCATTAAATACGCTTATACAGCGTTCAAAGTGAGATTTTTGGAACTATATTTGTGACAGCTGCTGTGAATTGTTTACTAAAGTGCTAGTAGTAACAAATTGTTGTTATAGAGCGGGTTGTTTAAAACCCGCTATTTTTAATTTGTTTTTATTCAAACGTTATTTAGAAAAAGTATATTATATGCAATTTTTTAGTGCAACTTTTACTGCTGATGATGTGCTAAGGGAATTTCGAACAACAAAAGAGAAACGTTCCAATTGGAAATTGTTGAAAATTTTGGAAATAATTTCAAAGAACCAAGCAAAATCCGCAGAGAATTTGGTGGAAGCAGCCAAGTTATTAGAGAAGTATATATTAATTATTTTAAATAGGGATACTGAAGGTATACTAATAAATATATATTTTTTTATTATTTTTCTCCTTAAGAAAAGACCCGTTCTTTTGCTTGTTAAATTTTCTAAATCATTACTCGGATACAAATATAATGCAGTCCATACGGAAAAAAGATATATCAACTTCAACACCATTGATAAATAAAAAAATGTTTGAAACAGTTACCCCAGATTGCGTATCAGAGGTACGTAACGCAACTATAAGTAAGCATATATTGTTTTCCTTATTTTATGTATTCACTTTTTACAGATTAAGGAACGTGTAGTTCAAGCAGCTACTGGATGTGTTACGAAACCAGTGCAGAATAGTTCATTAAATAATGCCACCGGAGGACACTCTCCAACTACTCCACTATTTCCGCCATGCAACAAGCAACATGCTGAAGTGCCTTGGGATTACCGCGCACTTGATAATCTACAGTTTCCCCAAAATAATATTCTCGCTATTCCAATTAGCAGTCAAGAAACGCTGCTTCTCTATGATCTGATATACTGTTTAACAGGAATGCGCGGATCCTATATCACCCCAGTAGAATGTATGAACAGTGGACGAAATCCCTGTATTAAATTTATGATTTCTGAGCAAATACATAATTCATTAAGAGACATCACTCAGGAGATGCTGCCATTAGCTTCATACTATACATGTATAGAACAGTTTATTCAAAATGCAAGTTTGACAGAATGTGGTCAAGTTCTACAAGCTTTTAGTGAGGCATTAAGCAGTTTAATACACGATTATTATGTAAGTTTTTTTATAAAAAAAAAACTAAAATTTAATTGCAAACATTTTCAATATGAAAATATATATATTTTTTTTATCTAAAATATATTTTATAAAAAAAAGTTGCTTTTGGCCCAATTGGAAGCAGAGTTGAATGCTGGAAATTTAACAGTACACAAAATGCTCTTCTACGTTCGACCCACCTTGAATACAATGGAAGTTTTGGCCGGTGTGGTGTCCGATATTCTAGAGGTAAATTGACTAAATAGTAAAGTTATGCCTTAAATTGTTTATGTTTTACAACCAGAACGAGTTACGAGGTGGTCAGGCGCTGACGCTTCTTTTTAATAAAATTAGTGCTTTAACTGGTGATGATGAATCGCAAAAGTTTGTCATTCAATTAACACAATTAGCCGCAGTGCCGTATATGGAAATTTTGCAACTGTGGGTACAAAAAGGAGTAATTTGCGATCCACAGCAGGAGTTCTTGGTGGAAGACAATGAGGTCATTCGTCGGGAAGAATTGCCCGAACATTATTCAGCCGATTATTGGGAAAAGCGGTATTGAGATGTCATATGGAAATATCGTTGAAAATTGTAGAAAATATATTAATAATTTTTTCCCTTGCAGATACACAATACGCCGTGAACGCATACCATGTTTTCTAGAAAAAGTATCGGATATAATTTTGCGTACGGGTAAATACTTGAATGTTATCCGTCAGTGTGGCAAGAAAGTGACTCCTCCGCAGTTGATGAATCTGCAGTTTTCACCTACAAATCAAAATCACATCACCGTCATTCAAAACGCATACCGTTTCGCTTCAAAGAATCTCTTAGAAGTGCTGCTTAAGGAAAACGATTTAATGGGGCACCTAATGTCTGTCAAGCGCTATTTGTTGTTGCACCAGGGCGATTTCATAACACAGTTTATGGATGCATGCGAAGATGAACTAGCAAAGAACGTAGATAAGGTGTTGCCAATGACATTGGAGAACTTGCTGGGACTCACATTGCGTTTATCTTCAGCTAAACACGATCCATACAAAGACGATGTGCACTGTGAATTGCTAACATATGACCTAGTTACGCAAATGTCGAAAATTATGAATAATGAAGAAGGTGCATATCTTGGTTTGTGATCGATTTATTCAAAATTTTAATGCACAAAAATTTCTTTCTAGAGTATTGGCTATCCCATGACCGACTGGATCTTAATGGTTTGGAGTGCTTTGCTTTTAGATACGAAGTGAAATGGCCGGTCTCGCTTGTTTTGAATCATATTGCGATTTCAAAATATCAGATGCTCTTCAGGCAGTTATTCTATTGCAAACACGTTGAGCGTCAGTTGTGCAAGTAATTTGATAATTTTTAATCTATAGATTTTATTAATATAGTTTTAAATAGGTATTATAATATAAATTTTGTTTGCCATTTTTTGTTTTAGAATATGGAAAGAGAACTCAATCGCCAAAAAATTTTCGCCTCAGGCAGCGGAGCTTTACCGTTCTGCGTTTATCTTACGCCAGCGCATGATGAATGCTGTGCAAAATCTGGAGTATTACATGATGATTGAAGTGATCGAACCTAATTGGCACATCTTCATACAAAATATGAATAAGGTATAATGAAAAGTCAAAAATAGTAGCAGTACTTATAGTTGGACAGACATTATTCAACTATTTTGATTACAGGTTGAAAACGTCGATGAGGTGCTTTCATTTCACCAGGACTTTCTTGACTCCTGCTTGAAGAATTGCATGCTGACCGACACAACCCTACTTAATCGTTCCATCTTCAAACTGTGCAACATTTGTTTAAAGTTCTGTGAATTTATACAGGTAAAAATGCACAAATTCATAAAATGTAAAAATATGTACTTGTTTTAGTTTAGCAAGTAGTAAGCAGCTCTAAAAGCAAATAACAAATTTATTTCATAAGAAGTTAAATATGAGTATATACATATGTGCATGCTCCTTTCCTTATTCTTATACATATTACTTTTACTCGTGCATAATATTGTCCATAATCTTGTTTTCCGATTGCTTAAAAAGAAATCCCAACGTTTCTTTCTTGATGCTGAGCTTAAGTCTATGGTCTGCGACAGCAACGACGAGGAAAATTCTGATTCGGATTTTGATATTTCGAGTCAGAAGCAGGTACAGACGAATTTACATTGCGACATCTTTTCACCCTGTATTCTCTAACAATCATTGTCATATTTTTTTGTTGTTGTTTTTAACTACATAGTATTATATTCCTGATATATGCCTTTTTTTTATTAAGTTTTCGATGTTTGTCTTTTGATTTATACAAAATCTGTTTCATTTTAAACAGTTTCTTTAATTCTTCTTAATCTTTACACTTTCAAGTCCGAGTCATCGTTGGCACCGAACGATACTTTCTCGGAACGCGTCAAGCGCTTTGATCTAGAATTTACTGGCTTGCTTATTGGACTCCTAAAGCAAATCAATGATGTGGCATCGGACAATCCCTCGGATCGGTTTATAAATCTTGTTCATCGTATTAATTTTAACTCGTTTTATAATCAACAAATGGATAAATTGTGTGCCAAGGATTCGATGATGTAATACCTATTGTCGTCGTTGAAGACGCTATTTACTCACTTGTAAAAGTCTTCTTCGTTTGTTGTTTGAAAGCATAGCTTATGCTTGTATGTCTTTGATGAATACTTCGAAATAAACACTTTTGTTTGATAGTTAACTAAATATCATTTGAATTTGTTTTCGCAATAAAGCAAAATAAATACTCATTTATTAAGAAATGGTATTTTCCTTAATCGTTATCACATTCACAATATATTTTAGAAGCACATGTTATAATGGACGAAAATATAATGGCGATAACCGTCACGCATCGCAGCATTTAAATGGATTTGTTGAGAGAATACTTCGGTGAGCAGGTTTTAGGTGGGTCGTTAGACTTTGTCCTTTGGGGATATGTAAAGTCTAAAGTCTATGCGGATAACCCGCTTCAAATCAAACCTTGGAGCAAAACATAACGCGTGTCATTCGCCTACTACCCGTTGAAATGCTCTAATGAATCATCGAAAATTGGGCTCAACCGAGACGTAGCCGCGGCCAACATTTGAAAAATATAATCTTCAAAAAATATATACCAAAGAATGTTCTTTGGAATGATAATAAACGCACTCCACTAAATTTTAAGTCTCCTTTATTTCCTTTAAAACAGTAGGTAATCTTAAAATGAATCACCTTGCAAGAAAAAATAAAATAACTGTCAAACCTACTTTAATTAAAAATTTGCTTCTTTGCGACCGTGACAGGACTCGAACCTGCAATCTTCGGATCCGAAGTCCGACGCCTTATCCATTAGGTCACACGGCCAGATAAATTCTCACCGGTAAATGACTCATATGTCCACATAGAACACCAGTTAGTCATGTTTTTGTGCTTTTGTTTTACTTTGCAAATAAAAAGCACATAATTAACGTGTAAATACATTATTCCCCTTATGAAATTTAAGTAATTATAATATATCAGCGGTACATATGTTGAAAGGTGTGTCCTAAAAATTGGAGACCTTGTTAGAAAAGGCATAAAATGCACATTATATCAACATCGAATTGAAATGTGTTATTTATATAAAATAATTTGCATTATACTCAATGCTAACGAGTGATCCAAGCAGAGAACAGATCACTCGTGAGTCGTGTCAAGCTGTCATGTAACGAGGTGTGTTCAAAAAGGCTCGCGAATTTTGTGTTTTTTCAAAAATTATTTATTTATTCATGAATATCTATTTTGTCCTCTTCCAAGTAATCCCCATGAGATATTATACACTTGTGCCAACGATTTTTCCAATCTTCAAAGCACTCCAAAAAATAATTTTTTTTATCTTCTTCAGCTCCTCCTTCGATGCCGTCTTTATCTCTTTAAGAGAAGAGTAACGTCGTCCTTTCATGGGCCTCTTCAGTTTAGGGAACAAGAAAAAGTCACAGGGGGCCAGATCT
>NW_017537634.1:894480-925053 GCF_001853355.1 Bactrocera latifrons | reverse complement strand
AAAATTCGAAATTCGAATATACGTAACCCGCGAAAATTAAAAATTCGCGATACTTTTATGTTCAGTATTGTTTGGCATTTCGTCATGGAAAGACTTACGCCTGAACAACATTCATAAATCGTTACATTTTATTAAAAAGGTCGGCTTTAGTATACCGGCCCAGGATATCGGAAATAAAATGGGTATGGTCAGATAGAGGAGATTCTTCAGATCAAGAATAACCGCAGGAAGCTTATAGTTTTCGAGATAAAGGAGTTATACGCGAAGAAGTAGCAATGTCATAGACGGTATAACAACCTCTCTAACATCAATGCGATCTAACGGATATAAGTACCTTTCCTTTTAAAGCAAAGCACCGCTGCTTTTTTTGTAATTTTTATAAATATTTCGTATTTGGAAAATAAGTTGTGTGTGTTTAAGCAAGAGAATTTTTACTTATTAAAATTAAATAAAATATTTTGGAGAAAAAATGGGCAAATAATTCATCAGGTATGTTAAATTAAATCTATATAAATAAAAACGAATCGCCAAAATGTATGTACGCTCATAACTTTCATACGACTGAACCAAATTTGATACTTCTTTTTTAATGTGGCCGTTGAGGTTTTACGGCAAGAAAATTTCGAAAACCCCTAAAATGTTTCGGTCGCTTGCTTTTTTATTCCGGCTATTCAAAAGAAAAATTATTGAAAATTATTCACTGAAAATTTTGCATATGTGTGTTTCACGCAAAGTGATCAATTGTAGATTGAAATTTGTTACGAAGCCACGAAGAGATCGCCCTAATATTGGTCGGCGTTTTTTGTGCGAGCAACGTATGGCAGCCCAAGGCAAGGCAAGGCAAGAAGAACTCCCAGGATGCGATGACATATATTCGTGCAGAATTATGGATCGCGGTCAATCAACAATCGATCGTCACGATGTCATAGCACAACTTTTCAAACAACAGTTACGATGTTTGATGGTGCTGTTGGATGCTAGATGTAGTCTGTTGAGTGGCAAAAGAGAGGTTTGCCGCATGTACACATTCTTCTTTGGATGGTGGTTACACCAGATCAAATTGAGGAAATAATTTCTGTGGAAATTCCTGATGCAGAGAAAGATCCAGTATTATTCGAAGTGGTGAAAACCAATATGATTCATGGACCTTTCGAACATTACAATCCCTTTTTGGTTTGTATGGCTGACAATTAATGCACGAAAGATTATCCGCTTTTCTTTCGGAAACACAAACTAGAAATGATAGATATCCACTCTATCGGCGTAGCTCACCAGACGACAATGGCAGAACATTCAGCATTCAATTGAGAAGAGTGAATATCGAAGTTGACAACTCATGGATCGTAATATATTCAGCATTATTCTCTAATTTGCAGTCAAAATCATATTAATGTTGAGTATTGCAGTTTGGTATAATCGATAAAATACGTTTGTAAGTACGTCACTAGAGGAACAACATGGCGGTTATTAGTCTTGAACGAGATGAGATCAGCAAGTATCAAATGGTCCATACGTGAACTGCAATAAAGTACAATGTAGGATATTTACTTTTTCAAGTGCAATTCATGAACGTTTTTCGACCGTTGTGCGTGTCGCAGTTAATTTGGAGAGTGGCCAAAGAGTATAGTAAATTTTAACTCAGAGAATACAGTACAGCCAATGAAAATACCGCCAGCAACGAAATTAACATTTACGATTTTTTTTTCAACTTTCGGCAGTGATCTGTTTGCGAGAACATTGCTCTATTCGGAAATATCTTGGCACACATGGAATGCATCGTCGAAGAAATAGTTACGCAGAAAGGAAGGCCAACCAGTAGATTGACATCCATGTGTGTTCTCAACTAATTCCTTAAAACGAATTTATACAATCCAACCGTAAAATGACGATGGTTTCTACCTTCGATTAATGTTCGCGGTTCAACTTGATTTGAGTCATTGCGAACTGTGGATGGTATGGTGTGTGCAAGTTTTGGAGAAGTAAGCCAGCGAACAAAAATTCCGGTTGATACTTACGGTGCTTTGATATCAATTCCATTCGCCGTTTATCAATTCACGAAAGATGAACTCATCACGAATGTTTATCCGAACATTGGCCAAATTATTGTAACTACGATTCCTTAATGTTATCTGCCAAAAATAGCGACGATGTTGACTTAAACTGGAAGATTCAAAGTCAAATTCCGAGAGACTTGCGCTCATACAAATCGATCGATCGTCTTGACAATAAAGACGGCGCCGTGAAATTCTTTGTAGAGGCTTGGTATGCCACAGCATACCTTTGGGTCTCAAAGTTGGATCTGTCGTTATTATGTTTCGCAATCTTCATGCATTGTGACGCATCTATCGAATACAAGTGGACATAATGCTTGATTCTACGAATTCATTTGAGTTCCAATGATTTGCCATTTCAGTTCAAACGTATTTCGCTTTCAGTGAAAATCGCATTTGAGGTGACGATCAACAGGACACGACTTGGTTTGCCAAGTTTGGAAGTACTATGCTTTTCACACGGTCAGATATACGTGAAACCAAAAAATGTGGTTTATCAAGCAACGTTACATTGAAAATTTATGAAATTAATGAAATTATAAATTTAATTTTCTTTTCGTTTCAAAACACATAATTTCACGCAGCACAAAGGCTGCGGGGTCAGCTAGTATTGAATATAATATTTAAATAATATTTTCAGTATTTCGTTACAATTATATGTATACTCGTATCTTCAAGAACAATCAGTTAGTCGTGTTCGTAGAACGAACATATTAAACGTATCGGAGGTGAAGGGAATGTGGAATATTGCCAAAATATTCCACACATTCCAATCGAGGGAGAGCTGCATACCTTTTTGCGAAGAGGAGGATCTCATTCCAAAAACAAAAATTTGCAGGGTGCATAGACTGCCGATGGTGCTCTCCGTTTCGGAAAATAGTTCCATCGGTACGTTTAGGTGCCGCAAAGGATCTTGCCGAACGATATCTCGCTCAATAGGCACATGGTTTGAAAACGTGAGAATACCTTTGCCACAAGTATTCTATTTAATGTTCTGTTACGCATCGCACTGGTCGCGCGATTTAGTATGGGAACACAGCATTGTCAGAGAACCAATATTATCTGACTGGTATAACTACTGTCTCGAAGCGGTAGTTTTATACCAAGTGGAACATCAGGAGGCGGTGGGTAAAATTGGTGGCCCTGGCAAAAACGTGCAAATTGATGAAAGTAAATTCGGGAAGAGGAAATGTAATAAAGGTAAGGGTAAAAATATACAATTTTAGGTAATTACTTATATGTTTGTCTCATTTTATCCAGGAGGGAGGAAGGTCAATGGGTGTTGGGGATGATTGAGGATGGGAGCGACGAAATGCGGCTGGAGGTGATGTTAGGTCTGCGGAGCTGCTCATATCCCTGATTAAGAAGCATGTTGCGCCAGGAACAATAATAAAACGGATTGCTGGAAAGCGTACTATGGTTTGGCGAATCACGGGTATGAACACAGGAAAGTAAATCTTAGCGATCCGGACAATCCATTTGTGGCAGTAGATGGAACACATACGCAGCGTATAGAATCCTAGTGGCGTGTAATCCCGAAAACTTCGCGGATTTAATTTTAGAATATGTTTGGCGGAAAAATGTCTTGAAAACTTCCCAGAAGATCCGACATTTTCGAGCCAAATTTTATCTCAGCAAGTATAATTGCCACATTTAGGACGATGAGACCTTTCTTTTATCCGAATTTTCAGTTAAAATTCTACAAATAGTGAAATTTATTTACCCACCCACTTTATCCACCAATTCAGCAGTTAAGTCCTCATGACTTATATTCCTGTAAACCACGTATGAACTTGAGTAGAACTCATTCAATCATCTCCATATTCGTAAGGAACAGCGAATCAAAGAGTAATGTACTCGTATTGAATACTGGAGCAAAAGAGAAAAAATACAGCACGAAAATGACATACATATTTTTTATTCATTCCATAATTAACAATTAAAATTAAAAAAAATACCAAATTATTAATGAAATTAGAGAATAAATTAATACATAAATTCACAGGAAAATGCGATCAAAAGAAAAAAAATAACAATCGAAATGTACGGTTATGTTAAAAAAATTTAAGTGATAAATAAATTGATTTTCAAAAATTCTGGTAGGTTGATAGTGTCGGATATAAATAAAGATAATCCAAATAAATCATTAATGAGCATATATTCTTGCAACTTGGAATTAAAAGCGGAGAAATACCTTCAGGTGTAAAACGTCAATCAGAGAATCGGCATCGAAGCAGTTCAGCTTTCTAAAGAATGGATAAGGAAGCGAAGCAAATGGATCTGGTATGAAATGGGACGAGGGCAGGACGAAATATCTCCTGTCATCAAATAAACAGTCGTCGCAGTTACGACGTGGCTCTGATGTCACTATTGACAGACATAACTTCGAAGTCGTAGATAATTTCGTCTATCTTGGAACAGCGACAACAATGTCAGCATCGAAATCCAACGCAGAATAACTTTTGCCAAAAGGTGCTCCTCCGGTGTGAGTAGGCAATTGAGAACTAAAGACCTTTCTCGACGAACAAAACACAAACTCTATAAATCACTCTTTATTCCCGTCATGCTAAATGGTGCAAAGGCTTCCCCATTTCTTTTGCAGGAATTCGAATGTTATATTTTTGAGCGCTTTGGACGGCTTTAAAGAGCAACAATCGTTCAGAGGATTGTCCATTTGACAGGGGTATAACGATGAGTCTATCCATTCAGCTAATGTCACAACTTAGTTTTCAAGATTTTTATTCCGGCGGATCAATTCTAGATTGTCTTCTGAACCCAAAACATGCTATGAAGAACGTGGGCAAAGCTTTTCCTTTTCTTAAAATTCGTGAAATAAATAAATACTCGTCTTGTTTTGGCATGTCAGTAATATTAGGTAATCCACCCGATTTACCATAATTTTTGTCATGAAACTTTATTGGTAGACATTGTCAAGGTCAAAGTAAACTGAGCTCCAAAGCTTGATTCAATTCATTGAAACGTCTTGCAATGAAATAACTCAAAAAACAAAAATTTTGGAAAAATAAAACTAAGATAAAACAAGTAAGGAAAGACAAGGTTCGGGTGCAACCGAACATTTTATACTCTTGCAGCTTGCTAGAATCAAAGCCAGAGAAACGCTTTATGGTGTAAAACGTCAACCAAAGGATCATAATTTAAGCATTTTTATATATACATATATAGAATATACATAGTATAACTCATACACTGACAGACACATAATGTTTGTTACAAAAACGAAAATCACTATACGTATGTACATATTTAATGGGAGTTAGTGCTAGTATCGACTCGATTTTATTTACTATATGGGCGATATATGCTGTACAAAGTTATCTGGAAGTTAAATGTATACATATCTCACACATAGACCGAAATTTCCGATCAAAAGTCAACTATAAATACCGGGGGCTTGAACAGTTTTTGTTGGATTTAAATAAGTTTTGCTCATAATGGCTCACACTTAAGGGATCAGTAGGGTAATCTTCTTTCAAGTTTTTTTTTTTTTTTTGATTTTCTGTTTCCTTATACCCTTAGAATTAATGTAGAAACCCACGTTACCATTGGAAGGTAACGCCTGGCGATCGTCCCTCCGTTTTTTATAATTTATTGACAATGTTATGACAAAATTTATGTAAAACAATGGGGAAAAATTAAAAAAAAAGGTAATTACTTTTTAACTTATCAACATTTTTTACTGGTTCTAGTAGGGACGATAACCATTCACGTATTTTTTAAGAATAAATTGGGTTGTTGTGTTTCAGATGATTCTTCTTATTTTTTATTGGTATAGACACCGCTTACGCGATTATAGCCGAGTTAACAATAGCGCGCCAGTCGTTTCTTCTTTTCGCTACATGGCGACAATTGAATATTCCAAGCGAAACCAGGTCCTTTCTTCCTCTTCCTTTGCTTCCCTCGGCAGGTACAGCGTTGAATACTTTCAGAGCTGGAGTGTTTTCGTCCATTCGGAAAACATGAACTAGCCAGCGTAGCCGCTGTCTTTTAATTCGCTGAACTATGTCAATGTCGTCGTATATCTCATACAGCTCATCGTTCCATCGAATGCGTTATTCGCTGTGGCCAACGCGCAAAGGTTCATAAATCTTTCGCAGATCTTTTCTCTCGAAAACTTGTTACGTCGACTCATCAGTTATTGTCATCGTCCAAGCCTCTGCGCCATATAGCAGGACTGGAATTACGAGTAACTTATAAAGTTTGGTTTTTGTTCGTCGAGAGAGGTCTTTAGTTCTCAATTGCCTACTTAGTCCGAAGTAGCACCTGTTGGCATCGGCATACGCCTGAACACTCTTATAAAAGATTGTACCTGCTCGATTAAGTTCTGCATTGGCGCATGGTGAATATCTGGTCGATAGTTGATTTGCCATTTCTAAAGCCAAACTGATAAGGTGTGCTTTAATCTTTCACACAATACGCTCGATAGAACCTTATACGCGATGTTAAGTAGACTTATCCCACGGTAGTTGGCGCAGATTGTGGGGTCTTCCTTTTTGTGGATTGGGCAGAGCACACTTAAATTCCAATCGTTGGGCATGCTCCTTATCAGTTCTTCATCGCCGTGTTTGAATAGCTCGGCCGGAAATCTATCGGCTCTCGCCGCTTTCTTGTCCTTTGTACGGGCAATTGCTATTCGAACTTCTTCATTGTCGGGCACGACTGCTCCATCGTCATCGATTGGGGAATCGGGTTCGCCTTCTCCTGGCGTTATACTTTCACTGCCATTCAGTAGGCTGGTTAAGTGTTCCCTTCAAAATTTTACTATGCTGTTGGCATCACTAACTGGATCACCTCTGGGGGTTCTACAAGGCAGCCTGTTTTTTTCCGTTGCAACACGGCACAGGTTGTCGTACCAGCTGTTCTTTTGCATTTTCCGAAAACCAATGGTTTCGGTTGCAGCTGTATGTAAGGAGCTTGAAATGCCGTCCCACAGTTCCCTTATACCGAGTAGTTGACGAGTGCTCTCAGAGAGCAGAAGTGCAAGTCGAGTAGAAAATCGTTCGCCTAACTGTTGTGATTGCAGCTTCTCCACGTCGAACCTTCCTTGTGTGCGTTTTTTGCTGCACAGGGGCGGGTGCGAATTTAGGCTGAAACACGATAGTGGTCCGAGTCGATGTTAGGACCTCGGAGTGCGCGCACATCTAAACCACTAGAGATTTGTCTTTCGTCTATCATAACATGATCGATCTGGTTGGTGGTTTTTCGATCCGCAGACGCGCATTTTTTATAACATTTACCAATGATGCCAGTGCTGAAAAATATTAGATTGCTTATTTAATAAATTCAACAAAACACTAAATTAAACACTTTGAAAATTTATACATATGTAAATGCTAAAATGCAAAATCATTAATTAATTTACATCAACATTTCATACTAATTTCCTCAGGTAATTATAGCGGTTCACTTCTGGCATCCCGCCTTTTCTGAAATCAACTGTCAGAAATTCCCTGATCTCCATCGCTGTCAAATAATCAGGGAACGCGTTTGAGAGAAAAATGAGAGCCAATACCGGAGTCTCGTATCATATTATCCATGTCAGCGGTATGTTGAAGAACTTCGCTTTGATGCGGCTTGTGGCTAGAAGTTCATCCAACGCGGTGAATGACAGTACTCGGCGACGGAATCTCTCTTCCACCACGAATCCCACACAAAATTTGCGCTCCTTTATATGACCACTGTAGTAAATGCCACAAGGGCCTATTCACCTCAGTCATTGTCATTGACCGCACATTCCAGGTGCATTCCCTCAAATCGTAGTCCTTATTTCGTTTGCCATGTCGTCATAAAAAGGGGGGGTTTCTCTTCCGAGGCTTTTTGTTTCTTTTCATTGGGGGTGTTTTTTACCCAACGCACAATTCTGCGGAAGGGATGTTACGCCTTCTCACTCTAGCTCGCCTTCAAACGGATGTTCTCAGGCTACCCAGAGGATACTTCGTCAAAGACCGGAATTCAGCCATATGTAAGAGAAACGTGTCTAGATACTCCCAAGTGAATGGCGAACGGAGAACGTTTCCCACTTGCGTGAACTTCTAAACATGACTCAAGCCTCTCTCCCACATACCTAATGTACGAATTTCTAACTCACGGTTGGCTATAAGATATATATAGTATACTATAAGATATGCGAAGACTGAACATGTGTGAAATTGGTTCACGAATTATCTCTGCTTCCATTCGTTACATATAAGGATTTTGATTATTCACGCAATTTTAAGTCGAATATGTCAGCCAGAGTGTGAGTTATCTTCATAAAATTTAATGGAAACATCTTTTCGGGTATACTCGAGTAATGACAAGAGTTAACGCAGTCAGTCCAGATCATACGCTAGCCCAAATATACCCAATGTATCGATTTCCGACTTTTCGCCTTACCGTTTATACATTAGTATTGGTCGAAATATGTGACATGTAAACGTAATGTGGTTTATCACTAATATAATAATTTCCGAATCTTTGATTGTTATTTTTCCTCATATTGCTATTTTATAAGTGAATAAAATGCAAATATTGTAATCCACTCAACATAATTCAATATAAACTTTTAACCTGAAAGTATTTTTGTGGTTTTGAACACAAATTGTGACATTCGGTTGGAACCTCTCTCTTTCTCAGTTGTTTCTGATTTTTCAATTTGGCAAACGTTCTGTGACTTATGAGAATGGGTTCGCCAGGTTACACAGGCAGTATTTTCCGGAATTTTAATTTTTCTCTTTGCTGGCTTATCCTGTATCTATCTATAGCCCTGTTTTACTTCTATGTCTGCTAAAATCCTTTAGCTTTCTGCTCTGCTCGGCTTATATGTGTACGTACGAAGTCAGTTGATCGTGAGCTCTTAAATATAATACAATCAAATTTCGGTAGGGCAACATCTGGTTTGTGACAATTTTAAATATACACATATTATTCATGTGAGAATACCCCAACCAATCAAGAAGTTTTAACTCTAAAAAACGATTCACTATGAGCAACATATTGTTACTAAATAAAAGCGTTTAATTATTTTGCATATAGATCCCGTTATCAAGCCCGTTTATATTTAATATACACCGACAAATGCTGAGTTAATGCTTATTCGTCATAATTGATTTTCGATAATTCATGCGAACATACGAGTAAATTGCCAATTGAACGAGAACCTCTGTCAACTCCACCAACCGCCAACTGTTTGATGGACGTATCGCTGCATACCACATAGTATATAGTATGTATGTATGTATGTATGATTGTGTGTACATAAATGTTCCTACATGATATTCTCTTTGATGTTACTTCCCATTCATATTTTATTTGGAAGGTAATAAATGTGTTTGCGAACTCCCCCACATTAAGTGGCGAATATTTGCCAATAGTACATACATATGTATGTATGTATGTCCACCCTGAGAATCAACGAAAGGTGATGGTTACGATTTTTCCATGAGAATACTTGTATAAGGTAAGCTAAATATGTTGCTATTACAAGATGGGCCGTTGTCTTCAGTTGTGGTTGCAGTAAGTCCATTATTATTGAATATTTTTTGTATAGCAGTGTATCATCGAACTGAAATTTTCCGGTTCATCCCCGCCATAGCTGTAATAATTAAATTCGTAACATTACAGGGTTTGTCCGGAAAGTAATGGGACTGACTTTCTTCCGCCGCGACTGTACATCGAAGCGTGCGGGCACCAACTGGATTCAGTAGAGGGCATTCGTAGCTAACGAACGATCGGCTGGTCAATTTTCTCCGAGCACCTGGAGAGCCAGGACAAACATTTTCTTGCAGAGGTAGGCGATAAAATTCTGTGTGAAACTCGGTAAATCTGCGACAGAGACGTTTGATATGTTCAAGCAAGCTTTGCCAGATGTTGCTGTATCAAGAAGTGGTGTGTCTCGGTGACACTTGGCCTGTTTGGAGGTTCGGTAAGAGGTTGCTGATGTAGACCGGAAGAATGAGTAAATCCAATATGAAAACGATGCTCATTGTCTTTTTTGACATCAAAGGCTTCGTCCGCCATGAATTTATTCCTTCTGGACAAACCGTCAACGCCAAGTTTTACGTGAAAATCCTCAAGAGACTCAAACGAAGGGTCGATCGGACTCAACAAGACATCGCAGCCTATTGAAAGTTGCACCACGACAGCGCCGCGGCTTACACCGCTTTTCTTGTGAGCAGCCACCTAACCAAGGCCGGCATCACAGGCCGCCCTACAGCCTAGATGTGGCCCCTGGACTTTTTTGTTTCATTGCCTTAAAAGGCCGATGAAAGGCGAGTATTTTGAGACAACAGAAGGGATTCAAACAGCATGCATCTCTGCTCTCAAGGCTATTCCGGAGAATGCCTTCTGTGACGCCTTCAATGCTTGGAAATCGCTCTGGAAGCCCTGCATCGACGAAGAAGGAGCCTATTTTGAAAGATTTTAAAAAATTATAACGGTTAGATCAATAATTTTTTTGAAATCGACTCAGTCCTATTACTTTCCAGAGAAACCTTATGTACTGACATAATACTGTTACAGTATGAAAATTTAGCTAATTCTCATATAACACAATTTTTATTTTTATTAAAGCTTACATAATAAACAAATTATTATATAAACTAAAGTACGCAGCGCTAGCATCATAGCTGAACACAATATTTAATTCCGTATGATTCTTTCACTTTCAGGTACATACTAAATCAAGTTCCAAAGAACATATTCGGATAAAACTTTAGACAAATAGTCCCTTTGAGAGATGCCGTTTTTTAAATTCTGACCATACCCGTTCAAGCTACACATACTATGTGAACCTAAATTCATATGGCAATCTTTTTGCCGAAAATTTCGGGGACAATTTTTCTATTTCCATATACGAAATGTATAAACAGTGAAAGCTCTCTCAAGCGGACACTGACCGTCTGAGCGATTTTGTCCGCATAAGGGAGATGTCCGCCCAATAGAGCATTTTGAAAAAAAAAAAATATGTAGAATGTTAAGGAGAGCACATTTCGCCATGCCATTCTGACTAATAGTTACACACAAGTGATCGTTTTTAACTAATGACATGGACAAGATGACACGAAACTCTCGCATTGGCTCTCATTTTTCTCTCAAACGCGTTCCCTGATTATTTGACAGCGAAGGAGATCAGGGAATTTCGATCAGCTGATTTCAGAAAAGGCGGGATGCCAGAAGTAAACCGCCATAATTACCTGACGAAATTAGTGTGCAATGAAATTTCATTGAACTATACGAACATATTTTGGCAAAATAAATGTTAAGGTAAATTAATTAATGATTTTGCATTTTAGCATTTATTTATATTATGAATGCATACATTCAAAGTGTTTAATTTAGTGTTTTGTATAATTTATTAAATCAATAAATCAATATCATAGCTTAACCTGAAAACATGGATAACGACAAACTTCAAGCGACATGTGTGTCGCTCTCTATGCGTTCAAAGTGTAATGCAGGGATAATGGGATAATGGGTCAACTGTCAAAGTTCGGTAGGTTTTGACGTTTTGCAATTGCTATCTCGCTTGCAGTAAGAGAAGAGTTGGGGATCTCATTATCTCTGGTGTAATGCACATGACTTGTCTGACGAATGGTGCTAGCCACGACAGTGAAAAGCGAAATGTTTGATTGAGTATGGGAATATGATTTCTTCTTTGCTTGTTTATAAATTTGTTATGAGAAAACTGTATAACAATTAGAGAGAGAGGGAAGGGAGCAAATCACCCACTCACGTGTGGAGTACAATGCTCGCGACAGACTGCAGCAGCACGACAGTGAACTGAAAATGGCGTTCTGAATCCTACTATATGAACGTTTGTGAGAGGGCAGCAACATAATAATGGCTGTCATGTACACAAAACAACGAAGTTGTCCATTTTGCATGTACACAATTTCGTTGTGGTCATACTAATACCTTGCACTTCAATGAAATTTTAATATTTTATTCAAWATGAAATTTTTAAGCAAAAAATAAGTAAATAGGTAAAGTTATTTGTTTWAAATTATCAATTGTTATTATAAATGATGTAACAGAGCTATTTTATGCTTTTATTTGTAAAATAACGTCAGGTTTGTTAGAGCTTTGAATAATTTTACATTTTACATATTAGTTGCATCACCACTCTACCTCATCTCTCTATCTTCCATTCTACTGTCAACTCTACTGTCGTCCCACTGTCGTTGGCAAATATAGGATTAAATTGAAGTTAGCGAGAACGACAACTGTCGGCCTGCAGTCGTGCAGTCGTGCAGCTGTCAAAATAGGTCCGTCCATAAGAACGTGTGTATTTTAATATTTGACAGATGTCGTTTGCAGTCTGTCGCGAGCATTGTATTCCACACATTATGGTTGTGTGCTTTTTTTTTTGAAGAGAGAGTTGTCCGCTCATGAGAGATATTTCGTAATACAAAAGTGTCCGGCCAAGGGAGCGTTCGCTTAAGGGAGTATGATTTCTTCCTGAAATGAGGCGAACATTTAGGGATCAAGTAATTTGTCCGCTAAAGGGAGCCGTCCGGCTATAAGAGCCGTCCGTTTCGTTCTTCTAACAAGACTAATGCACAATATGTCGTTCAGTATATATTTTTAAAATTGCTTGAAAATATTTTCTCATATACATTTGCAATGTTCAAATTAATGCAATCAAACCGTCCCGCATTTAATTATTTCTGTCTTTAAACGATTCAAATAGGTCAAAATGTGAATGAATATGATTTAGCGCCGAATTAGGATGGAATTGGTCTATGCTTGGTTTAAACTTCAATTCCCTAGTACAATAAATTCCGATGCTCTCGTTGACGTTTTTCTCATCAACTCAATGTATATAAAATAAAGCTCTTCGGTCAAGTTGATATTATACTATATACCTGTACATACGAGTACAATGCATTTTAGTTGAAGATGTTTTCAGTATAATATTTGCTGACGCGAACCGTCTGTGCAAGTAAAAAATTTGTATAAATTAAGATATCTTAATGAAGCAAAAGTGAAGACCGGTTTCTTGGCACAAGTTGAGACGAGAACACTTTATAGGAGCCGCTATCAAATTTTACGATGTGCATGAGACCGCCTACATTACGGTGAAAAGCCGCTAGTCCGATATTGACCAATTTTGGTATATAATGTCTTATGCCAGTATACAAATCAATCACCAATAAATGTATCCCGATAAAACTATATCCAAATAGTGCGCTTAAAATAAGTCATTTTATTACCCGAAATTGTCCAATTCACATTAAAACTATTCAAGTCCCCAGATACGGAATATGTGGATCATTTGCGAACTTTTTATCGAAAATATCGGTTAAACTCTGAGGTATATTATAGAAATTCGGAAAGAATCATTTTCTAATAATAGTATGCCTGCATGCCAAGAATGGATTGAATCGGATTAATTATTTGTTTAACCTTTTTAGTTTTTCGAACGTAGGGGTGACTTTATACCGCATATATCAGCAAATGTGTGAGTTATTTTAATAAAATTATTTAAAAAAATATTAAAGGCACATCTTTGCGCTTAACATGGATAAAATCGGGGGGAAACTTCCCCTAGACTCCATATATCTTATAAACTCTACGACTTTGATCCTGGTACGTTGCAAGAATATGTAATTTATCGGTTAAATTCGAACTTTGCCCTTCTTTACTTGTTTTGACAGAATGTAAAATGTGCGGTTACCCCGCCCCTTCTTATATCTTTTTATATATAAAAGTGAATCCCAAAATGTGTTGCTAAGCGCATAATAGCAGAAACAGTGGCGAACGTAGAATCGTAGCCCGTGTCAGCTGATACGACCCATCTTATGGGCGCGCAATGTAAGTGCACAGTGAAAAACGCTACTCCCTTCTCTCTTTGACGTAGGATGACGTGAGAATTCATGGCATTTGGATTTTTGAAGTAGAAACGACTCACAACGCAGGGTTGCCAATATCTGTATACTGTAGTAATTATCAACTCTTATAATTCAATATGTTTGAAATTTTCATAAAATAACTCAAAATCAGAGTCGAATGCTATTATTTATAAATATATAACTATTTTTAATAGTTTGTTTTCAGTTTTGATATTTTATATTATAAAAAATTGGAATTGAAAACATAAATGTGTACAAAACTATATATGCGTATTGAGCAATGGCAACATTGTTTAGACGAAAATAAAAAAAGATGCCTGACTTCTGCATTTTTGCCACGTTCTCAAGTGTTCACACATTTTGCTCAATGAGGAAGGAAAAGTAAGGTAGGCGGTAGCGTTCTCGACTGTACCTGCTATAACTCAGCAACGCCTGGACCAATTTGGCCAATTGTTTTTCAAATGTTCGCTGAAGTTCAAGATGGTTTTTACGAGTAGAAAAATTCGAATAAATGCCGGAAAGCCCTAAAAACAGCCCTTTTCTTTTTCCCATGCAAACGTTATATAAAAATGGGTGGTTGTTTGTTAGTAATGCTAAGAGAACGGCTGCACCAATCTTGATGAAATTTTCAGAGGTTGTTTGTTGTGGATCGGTGGATGTGAAATAAAAATACCTTATACTTTTCATGAGGAAAAGTCGGAAAATTGGACAATTCCAAATAGTAAATATTTTCAATAAATTTTTTTGTTTTTTTTATATTTGTTTGTTTTGTTTTTCAATATTTTGATTTGCAAACTATTTGAATCGTTCAAGTTCTGTCGCTTCCTTTTTTTTTCCGGCTATTCAAAAGAAAAATGATGGAAATTATTCACTGAAAACTTTATGTGTGTTTCATACAAAGTGGTCAATTACAGATTGAAATTTGTTACGATACCACGAAGAGGTCGCGCTAATATCGCTCGGCGTTCTTCTTGGCGTCAACGTACGCCAGCCCAACGCAAGGCAAGGCAAGAAGTACTCCCAATATACGATATCATACGTGTGGAATTATGGATCGCGGCCAATCAGCAAGTGATCGTCACAGTGCACAGCACGACTTTTCCAACAACAGCTGCGATGTTTGATGGACTTTATCTTGAAGCAACGTATGGTATATATGGTGCTGTTAGTTGCGGGATGTCTTTTGCTGAGTAGCAAAAAAGAGGTTATTTCTGCGGAATTTTCTGAATCAGAGATAGGTCCAGAACTATACGAAGTGGTGCAAACCAATATGGTTCATGGACCTTGCGGACATCACAATTCCACTTCGGTTTTTATGTCTGACAATAAATGCACGAAACACCATTAATATGCTTTTCTTTCTGAAACGCAAACTGGAAATGATGGATATCCATTGTGTCGGCATCCCTCACCAGACGACAATGGCAGAACATTCAGCATTCGTCACTATTGTCTAATTCACATTCAAAACTCATATCAATGCTGAGTATTGCAGTTTTGTGAAATCGATCAAATACGTTTGCAAGAACGTCATCAAAGAAAGCGAAATGGCGATTATTGACCTTGAAAGAGATAAGATCAGCAAGTATCAAATGAGTCGATACGTCAACTGCAATACATCGCTTTGTAGGATATTTACTTTTGCAAGTGCAAGTCATGAAAGTTTTCCGACTGTTGTGCGTCTCGCGGATCATCTTCATTTTAGTCATTGCGTATTTTGAATGGTATAGTGTGTGCAACTTTCTGAGACGCATGCCAGCAATTGAAATTGCTAGAACATGATAATCACTGGAAACAAACGATGGATAATGCGATAGCTACTTTGCATGCCACTGAAGCTAGCATACCTATCGCGAAGATCATTTCGGCATATCAGCTTTCAAATTCGCGCCATAATTGACCAAAAAAATTATATTTCCGATGACATTTTACATTGTATTCGCTAAGAATTGGAAATGGGCAAATTTCTGTTGATACTTCCAGTGGTTTGATATCAATTTCACCTGCCTTTTGTCAATTCACTTCAACGAAATATGAACCCATCACGAATGTTTATCCGAATATTGGCCAAATCGTAACCTGGATTGCTTGAGTGCACGCGCAATTTCAGCTGTCAGAAATACCGATGTTAATGACTTAAACTGGAAGATTCAAAGACAAATTCGCTCATACAAATCGAATGATCGTCTTAACAAGGAATACCAAGCCGTGAATTATCTAGTGGAATTTCTTTGGAGAGGCTTGGTATGCCACAGCATCATTTGCGTCTCAAAGTTGGATCTGTCATTACTATGTTTCACAATCTTCATGCCCCGAAACTGTGTAATGGAACCCGACTGATCGTGACACAGTTATCGAATACAAGGGGACAGCCATTTCAGCTCGAACGAATTTAGCTTCCAGGGAAAATTGCATTTGCGATGACGGTCAACGGGACACAAGGATAGTCGCTATAAGAATGCGCCATAAGTCTGGAAAGGCTATGATTTTCACACAGCCAGATATACGTGGCGTGTTCATGAGTTGGAAACCCATATTTTCTGTACATTTACGCACCAGAACAGAAACCAAAAAATTTTATTTATCAAGCCATGCTGCATAAAAAAATGTAGAAAAATCGCAAATAAATGGTTTTCAACACAATATAAACTTTCTTTTCATTTCAAAACACATTTCACGCAGGACAACGTCTGCGGGGTCAGCTGGTATATTATAAATATGTATATTATTACCAAAAGAACGTATAAATGATTGCTATACAGGTAAACAAATTTTGCATCGTATCAGGTTTTGGGTTCTGTAATTAGTGACCGATATGTCGCCCTTCCGTACTTACCGCCCGAATCAAATGAAATTTTTTAAAAGTTATGCCTATAATGACAATGTAGAAATTGTCTGTTCTCTTTTATCTATATTCGGGAGATGTTGCCATTGCTCAATTTTTATACATGACTTTGCACACATTTAACTTGTCAGTGATAATTTTTCAAAACTAAAATCCAACTATTAAAACTTGCCAATCTATTTACAAATAAATTTGTTCGACAGTGATTTTGAATTAACTTGAGCATATTTCAAATTTTATATATTCAAGTTTACTTTTTGAATCCTACAAAATATCAAGATTGGAAACACTGCGTTGTAAGAGAGAAATCAGATAACTGTTTTTATGAGAAAAATCGAACTTTTGCGTATATCCCCGGTTACGGACGGTGCAAGCAGTGCAGTTGTGTTCATTTACATGGCTACATGGCGCTCTAAGAAGATACACTCGGTATCAGCTGATACGGCCATACGGTTTTGCGGCATTAAATTTCGTACAATTCAAAATGACAGAAGTATACATATATGCGAGTTCGTTCTTCAATTTTTGAGATATCAATCTGAAATTGTGCAGCCGCCCTTTTATCACCAAGAAGCTGCTGATTTGCCGGATCACTACACCATATATGTATGTATCTGTCATACAAACTGAAAAATCGGAATCAAGTGCTTGAAAGGAAAACATTTTTATTTGACGATATAGATTATCTTCATAAAATTTGGCACGGGTTATTGTTTAAGGTAACGGTGCAAACTCCGATGAAATAATTAAGATGGAGTTACTAAAGCATACAGCTGCTGGCCGATCAAAGTCTTACTGTTTAAAAAAAAAATAAATTTGCTAAGATCAAAAAGTGTGGGAGAGAGGGTGTAATCCGAACGCGTGATGACGTAACGGATCGTAGAGTTCGTTTTTATACTCTTGCAACATGTTGCTGTAGAGTATAATAATTTTGTTCACCTACCGGTTGTACGTATCATCTAAAACTAATCGATATACATATGTATGTATATATAGGGTTATACATGGTATATATAAATGATTGGGATGAAGAGATGAGTTCAAGCCTTCCAATAGTTTTGAGCTGATACTTAGGTATTATTAATTCAATATGTTCAGTTGGATTCTTGCCTTATCAGCAAAAAATAGTCTAATTCGAAATGGTATCAGAAACATAAAAAGTGCAATAATTTTCTCTTAAATTGAATAGACGTGCAAAGATCAAGTTAATTTAACGCATCCTTCACGTGATTTGATAACAAAATAATATTTTGTAAATATTAGTTAATAAGGGCACGTGTTGGCACTCTGCATCATTGTTAGTGCGATTTTAAATGAAAGAGGAAATTAAAACGCGGTTTGTCGTCAAGTGAAAATGTCAGCAGTCAAAAAGTGTGCCGACACGTGCTGTTGCTTCACCATGTCGTTGTTTTCTCGGCCTTCTGTTGGCCAGCTGAATGCAACAGAACGCGGTGGAGACATGCCTATATAAAAATGAGTACATATGTATTTAAGTTATGCATGTACATTGTACACAAACATACCCTAAACCAAAGTTGATGAATAAACTCTCTTTAGCAATTACACATACATACATATATACATATATACATATGTATGTACCTTAAGCTCATACCATAATAGACAAACATACGTATGTGTATGCGGAATGTCAAAGCACCACAGGCGCACTCCATAGAGCTTCCTAATTGTGCTCAGTGGGTTTCTATTCAAGCTCCGATCCGTCATACAATTGTCAGTCGATGAGTAGGTGTTTTCGCCAATTTGTCGTATTATTGTTTGTTTAGTCTCCATTGCCGCCTACTTTTCACCTTTTACGGCCAACAAAAGCTAAAGCGTGCGAGCCTTGAATTGTGATTTATCAGAGGCCGTTGTATTACGTTGAGGGATTGATATTATATAGTACAATGAAGCGTATAGTATACTTATATATTTTCAATTTTATAGTTTACTTTTCAATATTACAGTTATTGTTCCCAGTTTCGTGTTTGTTTTTGGTTGAATGAAAACTCATAAGAAAATAATATTCAGCCTTACGACCTAATGTCTACTTTACCCTCCCCTCTGTCATATCGAATCACTGAGTGCTATTGAATTGATGGAAACCCTATTTGATTAATGTATTCAAGTGCCCTTATGTGCGCCTAGGATATATCCATGGTTCCTGAGCCACTGTGTAAAATGCCACAAGTAACCGGAATTCGTGTCTCAGGAGGTTGATTACAATTTTCAACTTAATGAGGTTGCAACCATTCACTAGCAACGTTTTTTGTTGACGATACTTTTTCCTGACCACTCTCTCCTCCTTGAAAAGCAGTTATCGAAATACGTTCCATAGGTGTGGAGTGTTTGAAGGAGTGGTATGATCCTTACTGCTGTCGTCGGGCATGTATAGCAGGCCTTTGCTGTTACGAACCTACGAATCTACGAAGAAGCCCATGTCACCGTACATCTACCTGATAATCATTACCATGAAGCCTTAGTTTTATTACCAGGCGATTGTACACTATGTCTTTGACCATGGTCATATCCTTTAAGTCTCTGCCGCTGTAAGTTCCTAGGGCCTTCAGTTGGTAAACGGGACGCTGGTATCTTGCGACTACCCAATCTCAAATGTTCTCCGTGAAGTGCAGACCCATCAAATCTCTTGAAATTTAATATTGTGGCACTCTTATCTTCAGCCTGAATCCTGTTCAGAATTTCCTAAACCTGTGATGTTTTGCAGACTTAATCTCCTTATTATAAATATTTTGGTTAAAATTGTGAAAATTATACGTACAGTTTTCCTAAATTCGGAGAGTCTTTGAGAGTCTGCCACCAAGCTGGAACCCCAAGTTACACTTCTTGGTGTTGATGAGCATCCAAGAGAAACAGCTAAAAGGATGACAAGAGACCACGATTATAGTCGCAAAATCTGAGACAAGTTGATTGAGCGGATCCTTGCCTTGAAAATCACTTGAACGTGTTGACTCCGAAAGTCACGAATGTAACTCCACAAGATTCTCCTTTTAAGCTTAGTATCCAGCTATCAAGAAATGTAAAAAACTTGATATAAAGAAACGCTTAAGAAATGGTCGAGAAAATTTCCTGCGGCAAACTTTATTGTACTAGCATGCAGCTCTAATTTTTAATAAATTTTTTCAATAATATGCGAATATGGCAAACCTGGTTTTGCGAAGAAACATGAAATCAACAATTGTTTCTTGAAGGAAATTCAAAGTGATCGTTAAATTCATCCCAAATTTGTTAAAATCATTATTATGAAGTACATTTCATTTTGAAATGTTGTATAAAACTTACCAATCATCAATAACATTCCTTAAATCGCAAGGAAAATATTTATGATACTTCCCAAATATATACATACACTGGCCAAAAAAAGTATTCGACATATGCATTTTTTATGTATTTTTAAAATATTCCATAATATAAACAAATAAAAGACCAAATAACAGTGTTTTTTAAAGCAATAATTTATTTAGTTTGTAAATTGATGAGTTTTATGATAATAAAAATTACAAAACTAAACAAAAAAGCTGAATTACTCCAAAAATAAAAGTTAAAAAAATATTCGACAATTCATGTAAAATCCAAGTTTGAAAACAAAAAATTACTTTTTATACCGCATTCCTTCACTTCGGACTACTTCTTTTAAACGTCTTAGTATTAATTCGACCAACTTTCTTGTTATTGATGGGTCCATATTTTACCACTCTTCCATTAGTATCTGTTCCATTTGGGTTTTGTTCGTAAAATGGAGCTGTCTCAGCCTTCTTTCTAAATGATCCCATGGATGCTCTATGGGATTTAAATCTGGACTTTGAGCAGGAGTTTTAATTACTCCAGGGCAATTGTATAAAAGCCAAAGCTTTCTATTTAGTGCGGAATGCTGTCGGTCGTAATCTTGGTTAAACTGAAAAGTCGCTCCGATTCCGAAATTTTCTGCAGTAGTTCGTAAGTTCCTCTTCAAAATGTCAATGTATTGCATGGGGTCCATGATTTGGCGAATTGGCTCCATTTTTCCAACTCCTGCTGCCGACACCCCCAAATCATAACGCCTCCACCTCCATGTTTCACAGTTGTCACAGTATTTCGCTCTTCCAATTCTGTATTGGGTTTCCTGTACACAATTACTTTACCATCATATACAAAAATATTGAATTTGCTTTCATCTGCAAATATCACCTTATTCCAAAATTCAGCGCGCTTGTTTATGTACGTTTTTGCAAACCTTAACTTTTCCAATCTAATTTTTTTTAGAGATATATGGCTTTTTGCGCGCAACTCTTCCACTGTAGTCATTGATTTTCAAATAATTTCGAATGGTTTGGGGTGTCACATCTATATTTAGGTTTTCTTGAACAGTTTTGGAGAGAACCGTGGCATTTGCTTTTGGTTCTTTCTTGACCTGGCGAACCAACCAACGTTCGACTGCTTTAGTTAAAGCTTTTGGGCGACCACACCTTGGATGGTTTTCAACCGACTTTTTATCTTTAAATTTTTTTTATAATATAATAGACAGTTGTTCGCGTCCTATCAACTAGTTCGGCTATTTTAGTTTCGGTTAATCCACTTTGAAAATGTATAACGATCAGATTTTTGACTTCTTCAGACACTTCTTTTTTTTGCGAAACATGTTTACCATTTCACTTATTTACTTTAAATATCGCTTCTAAATTGAATGCTGCATAACAATGTTAAAGAAAATATTCAAACCGATCGTAACTTTCACCGTTAATCATTCGCACTTCTGCGTAATTGTCCCATATTTTTTTTGCTTTCATTTTCAGGATAATTTAGTTTCAGTGCGTTTTTGTTTCATTTTGTTGTTGTGATTATCACAAAATTCATCAACTTACAGACTATATAAATGTCGCTTTAAAAAACACTGTTTTTTGGTTCTTTGTGTGTATGTATTAAGAAATATTAAAAAAAAAAAATACATATGTCGAATACTATCTTTGACCAGTGTATATAGTACATATTACGCACAAAGTTTATTTTCTTTGTTTATTCTCTCTTACTCTTCTAATGTGGATCATTCACAATGCGTAAGCATCTTGAGCAATTACTTGAGAGCTGGATACGGACCTTTAAAACCAAAAATAAAAAGTTTTTAAAGATGCAACTTTTTCTTAGATGTACATCCACATACAGATATGCGCATACATATGTACATATACATATACATATGTGCACCTAAATGACGATACATTTCTTTCAAATAGTGTGGCTCTGTTCAAAATTGATTTGCCTCATTATTGTTGTCGTCAGTGCATATTTTGTTGTAGCCCTAAAAACATTGTTTTGATCTAGAGTTACAAATTTGCCGTTTGTACCAGCTATGGTGCTTAGTGAATTGTGAATTCATTTCATTGTCGCAGTGGTTTGCCATTTCGTCCCCCAACGAGTGCGACCGAATGCTACTCTGCGCAGATACCCCGTAAACCAAAAATGATTAAATATTGTTATGTTCAACTTTTGACATTTGCAATGAGAGGAAAACTAGACAACTGAAACTCGTTTATATAAGTCTCGACGTCAACAAATCATCGTTATTATTTAAGAGAATTGGAGAACGAACAATTTCGAATATATTTCATTCTACTCTATTCTAATAGGTATACTAAACTGACGAGTAATCCAAGTAGAGGTAATTTTATCAATAGCCTTTTTTGGTAGCACACGTGGGAGTCCTGCCAAGCTGTCATGTTATAGGTGTGATGTGTGAACCGGTGGAAGCATCGGCCCATTTTTCAACAAAAATAATGCTGGTGAAAACGTAACGGTCCAGGGCGGCCGTTATCGCGCCACGATAACCAACTATTTGATGGTTGAAATTGAAGCTCGTGACCTTGGCGACATTTCATTTCAACAACACGGCGCCATTTCACACACATTGCATCAATTGGTTTGGATTAATAACTAAAATAATTTAACGTTTTGGGATTTGGTTTGGATTGGTCACCAAGATCGTATGATATCACACCGGTAAACTCTTTCCAGTTGGGCTATGTAAAATCTAAAGTCTATGTGGATAATCCCGCTTCGATACAAAACACTACGCGTTTCCTTCGCCAGTTACTAGTCGAAATGCTCGAACGAGTCATAGAAAATGGGCTCTATGGATAGACCGTCTGAGGCGTAGCTGCGGCCAACATTTGAAAGAGATAGTCTTCAAAAAATAAATGCCAACGAGTGCTCTTTCGAATGATAATCAACATTCCCTTATAAATTTGTTAAATAATTTTCTGTGTTGTTTTTTAAAAAAAGTAGGGAACACTAAAATGGATCCCTTAAACTAAAAAATTAAAAATTTTATTTATTCAACAAAAATAAAATCTTCGAACTGTGATGTTTTCTACAAAAGATCACAACCGCGTTCATTCATCATTGAATAAATATTCAATACAAACTTCTTAATTATAAAATAATCTGGATATTTATCTAATTGTTTTCACGAACTTTTAATTTTTTGTGCGGTTCCTTCATGTTATCTCAAAGGCCCCACAAGATGTAATCTTCTTTCAATCTTACTACACTAGCTTATTCTTATTCAACATACAATACGAACGTACGTTTGATAAAGATTGTAAAATGGTGACTGTTTCGGGTCTAAGCCCCCTCTTCGGTGCCGGGAAAATGTTTGGTATGTATTTTTGGATTACAGTTCACGATACTGTACCTATAGAAGAATACATTTACATTCATCGCTTTTAATTAAAGCAGTTTACTATTCATCTCGCAAGTATTTATATTTTTTATTACATTTCCAAACATTTATTCTGCAATAGTTATAATTATATTGAAGTATTTCATTGAAACTAGTTTTCGGTATTATTTATTCCTCCTGGACTCACCCTTGATTGCGACGTAAGTGCTGCTAGTTTCTCTGAATAACTGGTACGAGCATAATTTGCATTATTCACGACTCTCCAACACTGGGTGAATCGAGGACAGTTATTATTAATGCAAACGTTCTCGGCCAGTGCTTGGTCACGCAGATTTGGTGTGCTGGGCACAACATACCATCTACAGCATTTATGTGTATATGTACCGAGTATGTACATATGTGCATACAGTAAATCATAATAGTGGCTATGTCGGTATATTTGTTTCTACTTACATTCTCAAATTACAAACATTGCAAATTCTATTCAGCATTCAATTGTCCGCTCAACTTAATGGATGTGCGCCCATCACAACTTGCCTACTTGTCAGCAATTCGTCCTTGTGGTGATGCCAGCTGAACAACTGTGCGTTTTAGTGCGACACCCCGAGGTGTTGGCAGTCACTTGGAATGACTGTATTGAGGGGGGATGAAAGCGTAAGCCGAAGAGCCGGCTGATTTTAGTTGCGTTCCTCCTTCCTTGCTTCGGCGTTGCACCTTCGACATTTAACATTGACACGCAAACGCATACACACATACAAATATACACATTTATTCGATCACATATGGCTCTCTGATGGAGGTTGCAACTGAAGTGCACACTTGTCGCAGCGTCAGTCAATATCCCACCCACTGTGGGCCGACGCAAGGACCAAACTGGAAATAGAAATGGAAATGGGTTAGCAATCATTTGCAATTATTTAAGCAATAATTACTATTGTGTCGTATGCTTACATTTTGTTGAAAACTCTCCGGTGTAACAAGTTGAATTTTACTGATTATTTTGCTTTCGATACAAACATCCCTGATTAAGTCAATGGCCATGTCCATTTCAATTGTTTCAACCCCTCTTTTAGCCTATAAACTTATTTCACTTCACTTTCAAAAGTGTGGCAAATTACTAACCGATCAGGTCTAAGTAGTTACTCATATATTCAAATATGTGCGAAGAACTTGGACTAACGATTGAATTCAAGTATGTGTCTGACATCATTACAAATCGGCGTAGAAACTACTTTCTATTGAATTGATCAGAGCCACATTGTCCTCGAGATGTTTGTCTTTTTTATCAAAACTTTTACATTTGTAAAAACTCGTGGATGATATGTCCTATGCATTCCGTTGCAATAACAATGATGTTACTTAAGCTTAGCAAGCCATAGTTTTCACGGTGTTTTTCTTAATTTTTTTTTTTTGTTTTTTATCAAAATAAGGAATTCACGGGAGTGAAGTTATTACGTTTGAAGTGTCAGTATGTTTGTGTTATCGGTGCGAAAATAAGCTTGGAACAAAGAGCCAACATTAAATTTTGTTTTTCATTTGGTAAAACTTTTACCAAAATGTTTCAATTGATAAAACAATTTTATGGCGATGGTTGCCTATGCCGTAACAGAGTACGCGTGCACTGTGGTTTCAACGTATTCAAAGTGGACGTGAGGATATAAATGACGATCAACATGTGGGCCAATCAAAATCCGTGATCACCGGAAACTGTGAGTGAATTCCTCAAAAATCAGCCGAAATCATAGAAATTTATTGAAATGGAATTGGACATCTCCAAAACATCGATTTATCGCATTTTGACTGAACATTGGGGCTTAAGAAAGGTGTGTGCACTGTTTGTTCCGCACAAATTAACTGACGACCAAAAATTGCTCAGAATCCAACATTCGAAGGACCATTATTAGACCAAAAATCACATTTAAACCATTAACCACTCCTCGTATTCACCTGACATGGCACCGTGCGACTTCTTCCTTTTCGGAAAAATGCATTTGCTCATGAAAGGAAAGCGTTATGCAGACGTAGAGGCCATTCAAAAGGCTTGCACCGGCATACTGGCGGCCTTACCGGCCAAAGAGCTAAAACTCTCGTTCGACATGTTTTTGGACCGTGCAAAAAGTTGTATTGAAGCAGTAGGAGACTATTTTAAATAAATTAAAATTATTTTGCTCAAAAAACCCATTTGTTCTGCTTTTTTTTAAGTCCTGTTTACTGCAACTCACATTGTATGTCTGTAAAAAAATTCAAAATTTCCGGGTTGGTCTTACGCGAAGCAAATGGATCTGGTAGTGAACGAGGGCAAGATGGAATATCTCTAGCCATCAAAGAAACAGTCGTGTTGACAACGTCCGGTGTGTTGTGGGTAGCTGCTGACGACAGCCCAAAAGTACCAATTGGCAGTGTGGAATGGACACCCTAACCACCTTGGTAAGGTTCAAGGCCCATCTAAAATCTCTGCCGTGCTTTGGGTCCGCCAACTTGACATTCAACTGACAAAGTTAGTTCTTCCCGCATTTGGGTTTTAAACACCACCACCGCGATACCGAGAGGCCACTCCGAATGAAATTCGTGTTGACAGTCATAACCTCTACATCGTGGATAATTTCGTCTATACAAGAACCAGCATTAACACTTATAACAACCTCAGCCTAGAAATCCCATGCACAATCACCCTAGCCAACAATTGATACTTTGAACTAAGTAGGCAATTGAGAAGTAAAGTCCTCTCTCGACTAACAAAGACCAAATTCTACAATTCACTTATCATCCTCGTCCTGTTACAGTTATGTGGCGCAGAGACTTAAACGATGACAACATCTGATGAGTCGGCGTAACGAGTCTTCGAGAGAAAGGTTCTGCCGAAGATTTATGGTCTGTTGCGCATTTGTAACGGCGAATACCGCATTCGATGGAACGATGAGATGTTGGAGACATATGACGACATTAACATAGTCTAGCGAATTAAGAGGTAGCGTCTACGCTAGCTAGGTACTGTCGTCCGATTGGATGAAAACACTCCAGTTCGACACGGTAACCGCTGGGGGAAGTAGAGGAAGACCTTCACTCCGTTGGAAAGGCCGGGTGGAGGAAAAAAACGTTTTTTTCCAAGAATGATTTTAAGAAGTAAAAAAGCCACTGGAAGCCAGATCTGGAAATTACGGAATATGTGATGGTATGTGAAAGTAACCCAAATTATGCAGACTTGTCACCGTTTTCAATTATTTTAATGCCAATTATGAGTTCCCACCACACCACCCACTTTGCACCGATATTTCACATGTCTAAATTACCATTAACTCGTTTTCCAACATTCTCTTTTATATTCCACACTTTATATGTATAAATAGTCACATATATCAATCAATTAAAATTTGCGGTAATTCAAAATATTTTTGGACTGGATACTGGTACTTCGAACTTACGATGTCTGCTGCACCTGGCGGAAAGTCCGGTATCAAAAGTAAATTTTTCCCTGCAAACAGCGTTTCATTAGAACTACAATTTTCTTATTCATTTATCTTAAAAATATTTAATTCATAACGAATTTTTCAATCGAGGTGAAATTAATACACGTGCCTTGTGAAGGTTTGATTAGACTATAAAATATGTATGTACATATAAGTATACTCAATTCTGGCGCTTCGATCTAATGGAAACAATTCGAACTTTTTAACCTGCCTGGTACAAACGGTCTTTCCAAATTTTTACCAAAATTTTTGGGCAATGCGAAGTGTCCATATTAAAAGTCGTACGTAAATTTACTCTAGAATCTCATTATTTTATGCATGTGTATTGGCCATACTCATATGTATACTCGTGTATATACTTATTTATGTATCAATATAATATCTTGCCGAAAGTTACTCGCATAATGTTTTTTATGTATGAAGGTTTGCAAGGACGCATGCTCACACCCCTTGCAGTTAAATTACATTCAAATTATATGATTTGGATAAGAGGACATTTCAAAAGTTTCCAATTTCAAGTTTTTCTCTCTTGAAGTCATCAAAGCACTTTGTTCTCGTTTTTCAATTCCAGCGCAGCAATGTGACATCTTTATGCAAACGCAGGGAAAAAGTGGAAAAGTTGACATATGTGCGCCCGTAGCAGTTTTTAAGCAGCACTACAGCAATACCAACAACAACCATGGTAAAGCAATGCCAGCGTGAAGAATATGGCCTTAGCGGGGTGGCCATTGAGTGATACCAACGCTGCAGCAGGAAACACTTGATTTTTTGATGCAAAGTGTTTCGTCGACGATGCTTCAGCGGATTGCTGTGGAAATTGTTTGATTGAAAAATTAATAGGCAAAGATTGCAGAGGCAGACAGCAAGCATTATATTGGATCAAACTAGGATGCCTCGCACACACATAAGTATAAAAATAATAACGGTAATATAATTCTTGAAGATATTCCACGAATGGAATGGTCTGCAAGCTTTGATTTGTCTCCCAATTTTTACGAAAAGTCTTTTGTGTCATTTATACAAAACATTGGTTTGGAGTTATATGGTGAGGATGAATCTCTTCAAGATCTTTACGAACTAATAGCATAAATAATCGCGTATGTATTAATACATATATACATACATGTTACACCTACATATGTAAACAATATCCAAATCAATACCCACATGCCCATGTTTTCTATAAATATCTTAAAATAAGTGCTGAAAGATGAAACGTCTATTTAGAATATTTCTTAAGAAAGATTTTATTTCTTCATTAATGGGAGAAAATGGCACATTCCAAGTAATCACCCGCGGTGGAGTTGAACTTCCGACAGCGTTCTTTGCAATCTCAAAGCACTTCAAAAGTGATCTTGTTTAGCTCCTCCTTCGATACAAAAGTCACAGGGGGAGGTTTGGGGAATGCGGTGGCTGCGGCATCATTAATGTGTTGTTTTCGGGTATATATTAGAGAACAAATCAGGGCGTTTCTGGCGGACTGCTTCGCAGAAATTATGCATAATTTGCAGGTAATATTCTTTATTGAGCGTACGACCCTTTGGCAGAATTCCTGATTCACGGCGCTCCTGAAAACTTTTCGCAGTGTCTTCAAATTCGACCTTCCTTGGCGCGCTTTTTTCAGTTTTGCCTCATGTGACCGTTTCCTTTGGGATGATTGCGCTTTAACTTCCACCATAAACATAAATTCGTCACCAGTTATGAACTTATGACGAAGATCTGGGTAGTCGCGGACTGAGTCCAACATCACCTGAGCATTGCTAACGGGACGCTGTTTTTGGTCGAAAGTGAGCAATTTCGGCAGCAAAATCGAAGAATAACAAAACGCGCCCAAGAAACAAACTATCAAAACTTAATAAGTAAGGAACATGAGTGGCTAGATGAGTTGGCTCTTCCCTCTGTACCTCTGACACTGAACGACCACACGACAACACCCCACACTAACGCGATCAGATCAGACATTCCACATAAAGACACCACACACTACTCGTACTACACACGAATATAGACCACACATGCGGATATCACACCACAACGGTACACTACCCAACCATCAAAAGCGACCGCTCGAGAGGACGAAGCCTTCTTTTTTACATCGATCTCGCACCGAGCAAACGTCCGTCGCAGCATCAGTTTTACCTCCGTATTGTATTCCGCAGCCTAAAAATATTTCACGGTGAATAAAGAAAAATCCCAAATCGATTGTGTCTTTTAATTCAATATTCTTGCCGGTTAAAAAAAAAAAGGGTGTTGAGTGCCGAGGTAAGTGGTGTCAAAAAAAGGTGCTAAATAAACAATGAGTATCAACATAATTTAACAACTCCGAATATACGTAGCCCCGGATAATTATAAATTCGCTATACTGAGCAATATATACTTGCATATAAAGTCTACTGCTAGTTTGAAATTCGTGTATTAGGTACATTGAGCAATTGCCTTTATTTTATTTATTTATCCATACATTTTCACCTGGAAGGAATGATAGCAATATTTCGTTAAGAAACCTAGAGTATTGACGGAATTTTCGGTACAGTGGTTTGAAAATTTATGTTCCGATTTCGAACATTTGTAGATATAAGACAGCATACCTTAGAGACACTATTTATAGTACAAAATGTATTTTTGATAGATTTTTATTTTATATACTGCTATGTGAAAGAATTAGATGAAGTTTAAAATTGTGTTATACGCCAGGAGGCGTGGAGCGGCGTTGTTTATCAATGGAAACTCCAATTCCGTTTTTTTTTTTTTAATTTCTATCCTAATTCGTAGTTTAGATATAGTCTATATTATTTTCCGATTAACAGCATTGTCATTCAACTCGTAATTTTGAAGAGTAAGAAAGATATACGATCCAACAACCAGCCGAAATTATTAAAATTTACTACCGAAATTCGGAGTCAGTGGCCTCAACTTTAAAAGCCATACAAAAGTTTTTTTAAATAAAACAAACACGGTTTGGGATATCAATGAAATTCCTGTGAAAGCATATTTGTACTTATTCGAAGAGTTAGCATTGCATCCTGAAAAAATTACGGTTTTGTGCGATTTACTAAGTTTGCTGCCTTCGAAGCGGGATGACATGCGGGTGAATGTCTGCTCGTCCATCCATCCTTCTGTCCGTGCAAGCTGTAACTTAAGTAAAAGTTAAAACATTTTGGTCAAACTTAGTACACATGTTCCTTGGCAAAAAAGTAAGGAAGAGTTCGTAGATGGGCCTAATCGAACCAGTGCTATGCCCACAAACCACCAATGAGGATTCAGTAGGGTGATCTGGCGTGTTTTTTTGACATTTTTTTCACAGAGCATTTTATTCTACAATAGAATTTTTTTCACGTCATAAGGTATATCATGGCGTGTATAAAGAAATTTTTTCGGAACTTTTTGATGACATTTGTGGGAGAAATGGCTATGTGAATGAGATCCGTTTTTTCACTACCGGACACGATTTCTCATGTTTGGATCATCTGAAACACAAAAACCCAATTTATTCTTAAAAAGTACGTGAATGGTAATACTAGAATCGATAAAAAATGTTGACAAATAAAGAAGTTTTATTTTTGTCATTTGTCATTGTCATTAGATTATAAAAAGTTATGAATCTAGAAGGTACGATAACCCCAAATTTAAACAAGTAAGGAAGGGCTAAGTTCGGCTGTCACCGAACATTTTATACTCTCGCATGATA